>NC_049911.1:6907354-7207354 GCF_001411555.2 Juglans regia | reverse complement strand
TACGGTTAAGCCCATGTTTCAAGCAACAAAAAACAGAGAAAACCGTAGCCCCTCCGTGGCAACCTCCTTGCCAGACCACGCCGACACCACTTCAAGGGACGTCGGAGTACCACCCACCGTGCTAGACACCGCTGATCAGCTCAACCTCGTGGCACCCACTCCATCCCGGTAAGCCCACGACCCTCGCCGCCCTCCTCTCTCTCTCTCAGTTGTTTTCGGCTTAATAGAACTCCCTCCCTCCTTCTCTCAGCGTTGCACCAACTTGCCCAGAGAAGCCCAGCACGACACCGACCACTCCTAGCCACCGTGAAACCCAGCAAGCCACCACGACCCTTCGTCGCACTTGGCCTCTCTCTCGGTGAGCATCGCACAAGCTGGTCTTCTCCCGTAAGTTGTTTTCTTCCCTTTTATTTTGTGTTTTATATCAGAATTTTCCAAAATACCCATGCCTAATTAGGATTAACAGGTGATAATATTTTAGTGTTAGGAAGAACCTGGGTTTAGGAAATATAGGTTATTTTAGTAGTTTAGGTCTTAAATAAAATCACATGTTTAATTAGAAATTTATGCAAATTACGTGTTTATTTTTATAGACGATCAATTACGTGTTGAAAATAGTAGATTAGCGCTGCAAGGTAAGTAGCATGATCATACCTTACACGTATGTACGGTAAACTGCTTGTCTTTTATAAAAATATTATGAATGTATGCCCTTCATTGGAAGCCCCTTTTTACGTACCCACGCCATGATAAAATTATAAAAATCCATGATTTTACATGAAGAATTATGTATTAAATTATTTATGAAAACTCATGATTTTATGAAAGCAGTTATGCATCAAAAGATTTATGAAAAATCATGATTTTATGTGAGAGTTATGCATTAAAATAATTTATGAAAGCCATGCATGATTTTATGTGAAGGTTTATATTTATGAAAAATCATGATTTTATGCAATGAAACATATATCATGACGTTTATGAAAGAATGTGATTTTATTTGAAATCTATGATATGATATGACATGTATGTATGTGATTTTTTTTTAAAATCTATGATATGACAAGTATGTATGCGATTTCTTTTGAAATCTATGAAATGACAAGTATTTTTTTTTTTAGAAGAGCCGAAGCCACCTATCCATGAGTGACCCCGTCCCAAATTTTATTAATAACCCTCACTTGTGGCGGAGGAATACCGTGGTTACAGACCGACACCTAGTATTACAAAAATATTACCAGATGTCAAAATTACAAAACAAAATTACAAACCTACTAAAAACGGACAAACATTACACAAGAACAAGACACTAACGATAACGTAAAGAAGGCAAACCCAAATTATCCAAACGGATTAAACCACGAAGCACCCTAGGCACCTCCCTAACAAATCTCCACTCTGAATTAAGACCCAATGCACCACTCCGAGCCAACCAATCCGCAACTTTATTTCCCTCTCTATAAACATGACGAACAACGCACACCATAGAATCCATGAGGGACAACGTATCTTCCCAAAAATCTTCTAAATACCACACACCACACCTTCTCCTATGCCACCACGAAATCACCACTTGCGAATCTAATTCAATTTCCACAAAATTAATCCCCAACTCCTTACATGCTTTGAGCCCCTGAAGAACAGCTAACAACTCCGCTCTATTACTTGTACCGATCCCAATAGAAGAATTAAAAGCATAAACCATAAGACCACGATCATTCCTAATGATACCGCCCACCCCTGAACAACCAGGATTACCCATACTACTCCCATCTGTATTCAATTTAAACCACCCATGAGCTGGCTTTTGCCAAGCCACTGGTTGTACATGCTTTCTAATAGGAACCAAAACAGGAATATTCAATGACTGTAAAACCTGTAAATCATGTCTGGAACAATTACTAACCTTTTTCATATCTCGAACTACAACTCCCATCCATCTACTAATAGAAAGCCGAACCGAAAAAATAGACTGGAACCTTCCCTCCATACGTGCAGCACAACGTCTAGTCCAAAGGTGCCAAGTTATTAATAGACGGTAAAATCCCCACTATTAATCCCAGTTGAGAATTAAAAGATGCCCTTCGAAACCAAATTTGAACCGTCTCCTTCCAAGTACGACCAATAGGAATACCAAAAATAGATCCATAGAAGTGCCATATAGCTGATGCAAATTCCCCTGTAAGTAACACATGATCTTGATCTTCATAATTACCTTCATCACAACAATCACAACGAGAAACAATCTGGATCCCAATGCGCTGAAAACGATCATCAACACTTAATGCCATGAACCACACCTTCCACATTAAAACCGAAACTTTAAGTGGAAATAATTTATGCCATACCCAAGTATGCAAGTATGATTATGATTAAGATATGTAACGGTCTATATTATGATATGAAGACGGTACCTATATTATGGGCATATTGCATTGCCAGGTCGTGCATACTGGTAGTGCACCCAATATGTATTCCTTATGTATGGATTCCACAACCCACGGCCACGGGCGAAATCAGAATCTATTTAGATTCGCTAACCCTAACTTACGGGCATCAACAGTGGGTAACGGCCTATGACAAGTAAAAGATAAGTTCATGTTCATATTATTTATGTATATATTTATCAATATGCACGTTTTTCGAAAAACTTTATGTTTATTATGTTTACTGTATAATGTATTGCTTATTGAGTATTCGACTCATTATGAGGATGAGACTGCAAGACAGTACTTGACCCCGGAAGGCAAGGCAAAGGCCTAGACAAATTATGCTATGATTAGTTTTATGGTTTAATGTTTAAATAAATTATTCTGATAAGCACATGAGACTTACGTATTTTATTTAATAAGTGCTTCTGCAGACTATTTTGGATTTTAAGTATTTATTAAATTTCATTTTATTTATAGAATCTTTTGCATCTGGCGCATTGTTAAAAAGAAAAGTTTTTAAATTCAAGTTTAGTAGTAGCACACTAGCTCCCCGAAAATTCTAAAATGTCTTTATTGGAGAGCGAGATGTTACATAAGCAGTTTTGCCAGATTAGGGTTTCCACGCCATGTGCTATATATATGTCATATTTTGACATGTCTTGAATGGTCTCAAACATATTTTGAGAGAGAACAATTATCTAGTGAGTGCATATTGTGTGAGAGATCAAAAAGCCATAGAGAGTGTGAGTTGAGATTGAATGATTGTAATCTCCTCTAGTTAGTAAGATTTCTGCAGCTCTGTGGACGTAGGCAATTTGCCGAACCAAGTATATTGTGTGTTGTGTTCTTGATTGTGTTGTTTTTACTTCATTTGTCATCGTTGGTGTGCATGTTTTGCATAACATTTCACAACAACTTGTATCAAGAGCCAAGGTCGGATCTGAAGGAGAATGATGGCTGGAGATAAAGTGAACGCACCCAGGATCGAGAAGTTCAATGGCACTGATTTTGGGTACTGGAATATGCAGATCGAGGACTATATCTATGAGAATAGGCTCCACCTTCCCCTGTTGGGAAATAAGCTGGAGAGCATGGTTGATATTGAGTGGACCCTGTTAAATCGATAGGTTCTATGGCTTGTTTGGCTGATCTTGTCCAGAACAGTGGCACACAATGTCCGTAAGGAGAGAACCACGGTGGATCTCATGACGAATTTGTCAAGTATATATGAAAAGCTGTCGGCAAACAATAAGGTGCACTTGATAAAGAAATTGTTCAATCTGAAGATGTCAGAAGGTATGTCTGTAGCCCAACACTTGAATGAATTCAATACGATCACAAATCAACTGGTCAAGCTCCAAGAGTAGGAGAAAGAGCAAGATGAGATCTGGGCAGCAGATCACGTATTGGAGTTGTGGCAAGCCGGGCCACATCAAGAGAAACTGCAGGAATCAAGAAAGTGCTGAGGATGATGCCGTGAACGTAGTGGCAGAAAAGATTCACGATGCCTTACTTCTTGTAGTGCACAGTCCGATTGATGATTGGGTTTTTGATTCAGGGTCTTCGTTCCATAACACCTCACATTGAGAAATCACGTAGAATAATGTTGCTAGTGATTTTGGAAAGATGTATGCGGCTAATGGAGAGGCACTGGATGTAGTGGGAGTGGGTGATGTGCACATCACACTTCCAGATAGGAGCGTGTAGACTTTACAGCAAGTCAAACATATTCCAGATCTGAAGAAAAACCTGATCTCTGTGGGATAGCTTGATGACAACGGTTTTGCAGTAGCATTCTCTGGAGGAGCTTGGAAGATCAATAAGGGTGCGCTGGTCCTAGCATATGGTAAGAGATCTAACTCTTTGTACTTAACATCAGGGTTCAGTGATGTGCAGGGAAATACAAGAGTGCAAAAATGTAGGCTTGATCACGCGAAACATGTGAGGGAGCCAAAGGGAGTCAGCTTTGCCGTTCCTCATGAAAGCCTGGGAAAGTTGGCTAAGGTTGCCAAGATCGGTTCAAGACCAGATACTCCTAGTGTAGTGGGAGTTGTGAGTCGCCCAGTGGATGTGTTGACTAAGGGCGATGTACGTGGAAGACCGAAGTCGGGCTTGACTTCAGTGCATCTTTTAGCTTAAAGACAGGAGCTGTGAGTTACAGAGATGATAGAGTTTGGCTGGAAACAGTGGCTGACATGTGGAGACCTAGTCTCCAAGTGGGAGATTGTTGGGGTGTATGTGGAGACTAGTTTTGGAGCTGAAAAAATGTTTGCTGAAAGTTGGCTCAACAGTTGGCTCGATATCGCTTGACATACCGCTCGAGCTAAGCTCAAGTCCGAGAGTTCGCTCAAGTGAGACACAAACTCTAGTGTTCGCTAGACTCTCGCTCGACACTCCGCTCGAGCCAATATTCATTTGGCCGTTCGTTCGAGGCGTGCTCGAGCGAAGTAAGCAGTTTTGCCAGATTAGGTTTTCCACACTGTGTGCTATATATATATATGTCATATTTTGACAAGTCTTGAATGACCTCAAGTATATTTTGAAAGAGAACAATTGTCTAGTGAGTGCATATTGTGTGAGAGAGTAAAATGCCCTAGAGAGTGTGAGTTGAGATTGAGTAATTGTAATCTTCTCTGGTTAATAAAATTTCTGCAGCTCTGTGGACATAGGCAATTTGCCGAACCACGTATATTGTGCGTCGTTTTCTTGATTGTGTTGCTTTTACTTTATTTGTCATCATTGATGTGTGTGTTTTGCATAACATTTCACAACATCTTTACTAACAATATTCATTGAATTTGCAACAATTCTATGGGTGTGGCCGATAATGGTCACCCCTTAAGGGCTTAGATTGAGCAGCAAAAGAACGGCCAAACTTTATTCTACATTAAAGTAATAGTAATAGGGTATTATTATGACATTGCTTCAGCACAAAATCATTTTTATTCTTCACTTTTTCTCCCACACAGCATAATCTTTGCCCGAGGTAGAAACTTGAAAGTTTGAGGGAATGAGGTTTCCAAGATCCATCTTTGGTCCGATCTTCATGATGATCTTGTCATCAATCCCAGCTACATATAAATCACCATCAGATGCTAGTATGCTCACAATGCTTCTGGTATTGATGCCATTCCTCGACCTAATTGCAGTCAATTTGCTTATTTCCTCCTTTAAACCCCAATCAAAGAAATGATCATAGAACTGCAAAGCATAAAACAATTTAGTTTAGTACTTTATACGAATTATTAGCCATCATGGTATGATACCATGATGAATTATTAGCCATCTTCAAAACAAAAAATTATACGAATAAATAAGATGGAAATTACAATGGTTGGGGTGCCAGGATGAGTTAGAATATAAGCATATCCCTGCATGACTTTATCAGAGGGGAATGGCCAAATATTTTGAGTAGACCCTGTGTCATGATTGTCAATAAATGTCACAGCACTTTCTGGCTTTATTCCAATCAAGCCTGGTGGCTTTCCGTTGGAGTCCTTTAACCTCCATAACTCCCCTTCCACAGCTGCTTGCAGAATCCCTTTGGTTGTGAAATCAAATGCAGTGACAGCCCCACCTGCAGACCCAACCCATTCAGCTAGAGCACCACGATGTGCATCCTGGTTGGGGTTAGGTTTCCCATCATCTCCATAAGCAAGAGAATTCCAGTTTTCCCCTACTGCAAAATCTGGCTTGGTTTGTTCCATATAATTTTTCATAATACTAGGGGCATAGCCCTTCACAAAATCAAATCGCCACCCATCATATCCAATCTCAGTCTTGAGCCAATTCATCCATTCTGACAACTCTTTCTGTACCTGTGGATTACGATGATCAATGTCAGGTGCAGGGTCATAGCCCTCTCCACTGTCAGGATTCCCAGTACCATCCGAATAGGCTATGTCATCCTTGCAAATGAAGGATGGGCCCCAGTCAAGACGTGCATCTGGAGTCCCACCTTCAAAGATGCTCCAAATTCCTCTGTCATCTTGCTTCTCAGCAGTTCTATGATTTATCACTATGTCAGCAACGACTTTAATCCCCTTCTCATGTAGAGCCGCAATGAGTGCTTTTAGTTCATCCTTAGATCCATATTTTGAGACATCAAGATCATATAGCCTTCCCGGCAAGTATCCTAGAATATAACGAGTTTAGATTGAGCATCTCTTAGCTACTCTATTGTAAAAAAACCAAGCACAGGATCATATAGATGATTAAATAAAAAACATTTAGTTTTTGGCTGTCAGTATCTCAACATCTTATTTATATGCACGTTGTTTTTCTTTGCATGTTACTTGAACAATCATAATTCCATGAGAATCAGATATAAGTCACAAAGCAGATTGGAAAACCTTCAAGTAGGCCAACCCAAAAGCAATTAACCCAACTTGCAACCCAAATTCAGACCACATACTCTATTTTCTAGCTAGAAAAACAGATTGAGACAACTAAACATGGCATCATTTGTAACAATATGTGATCAAATAAACTTGGGCCAAAAAGAGAGGCCAAACTCTGACCAGTTATGAAATGAACTTGGCAAGAACAAGAAATTGGAGATACCTTCGGGAGCAGCAGATTGAGAGGGAGGAGGAAGCCAGACATGAGTGATTTCAGCATTAGCTAAATCAGGAACAAAGTTCTTCAATGAATTGTACCATCCTCCTTTCTTACTCGATTCCCAATTGAACCCCTATCATACCATACCATTGTAAACAATTATTATGATGCATGAATGCAGATATATAGAAAATACAAAAAGAGAAAGGAAGTGGGTTGCATGCCATGCCTGAAATAGCAAGCTCGGGGCCGCGAAGGAGTGACATAGAGAGATAAAGAGGCAAAGGAAGCAGAGGAAAGTTTTAAGATTCATATTGTTTCGTTGGAGTTGGAGGCTTCTGTCTAGTTTGGAATTCCACCGGGTGCTGAAATTACACGCGTGATGCTCTGGACGTCAAGGGAAGACATTAAAGAAATAAAGGCAAGAAAAATCAAGTAAATAAGATCATGGAAGAATGAGCAAATATTGGCAAAGAAATTCAAAGGAAGAGAATGCGAGGCTATAAGTTTTTTGACTTTGAATATAGTGCAAGCAATTTTGTTCAAAAGTCTCACTTTTCTGGGCTTTCATACCTTATTCCTGTCTTTTCCTAAACGACATATCCACCGAGTCTTTGTCTTCGTCGTCTTCTTTCTAATCAGAACTAACATAATGTTTGACGTTTGAAAAGGAGTATTATAAAGTGAGACTAGGTGAAGAGGGTCAAAGTTTCACACGTGTTATTTTCAATAAAAAAAAAACTAACAATTGTTTTATGAAGAGAAAAGAATTTAATCCAATGGTTTATTTGACAAAAATACAAACCATACAATAACTTATTTTTGGATGCATGGATTGAGACATAGAAATCTATTTCAGATCATGTAGCAAAAACCACAAGGATTCAATGATGAAAGCACTTCAAAATTTGGTGGCAATTGGCAAAGAAGATCATGCAACTTTAGGTGTCAAGGTCAAGGTCAAGGTCAAGGTCTTCACATCATTTATAATTTAAGAAAGATTATGCATGACATTGAAGATATTATATTATTAAAGATGATTTCTCATTTTTCTATTGGGAAATTATCTATAACAGTTTTGAGTGTACAAGTGTTCTACGTATTTATTTTGAAAAAAAGTGGATAAATTTAAAATTTATGGAAAAACTCTTTTTTTAAGGTGGGTCTCATGGTGTTTCAAATGGAATGTATGATGATTGTATACAATAAAACTGTATATAATACTACACTTTTCAATATATGCAAGATAAATTATCAGATAAAATCTCTGCCAGTTCATGTTACATATAGTAATCAAAATCTATAGCACAAGCACCAGATAACCGGGCCAAACAACCCAACCCAGAATCAAAATGCTACAGCTTTCTTTAGTCCAAAAACTCAAACCCCACAAATTTTCTGGAACCATCAAAACCAAAACTTTATTCCTTTACCAAAAAAAAAGTAAGCAGCATACCTTTCACTACTTTGTATGCTCTGGATGTAAACGAAGGAAGAGAATCGTGGGTATGTTTGTTAAGGAAGCGGAAAATTGAGAAGTCCTCGATTGGTAACGTGAGATAGGATGAGGGACGAAGGGGTCTCTCTTTTTATATTTGATTCATGAAGGGTGCGGGGTCAAGAAGGAGGGAGGAAAGTGCAACTTTTCTTCTTCGCTCCTTCATCGCTTTCATTTTCAGTCAAAGTCAGTTTGGTATTTCTTGCAAATGATACCCAATTGAAATTCAGATGCATGTGAAATTCACAAAACCTCCTTTCAAAGTGAATCTGACCCCGTAGAGGGGTTGTCCATGACGCGTGGTTGACACTCCTGAGACGAATTCCTTGATGCACGCGTAGAGGGGTTGTGTTTCCGTTGAAGGGAGAGGGGTGATGCGAGCAAGTGTAGATTTTATTTTCGTGAAATACTGACGTGGTAATTTTTTATTTAGTGTCCGTTAAATTTCATTGATAGGATAAATCTGTCTAAAAAGGAACTGTTTTATTATTTATAAGACAAGAAATGAGAGAAATTTAGGACTAGTTTGTTTTCGTAGATCAGATGAGATGGGTTGAGATTAAAATTAAAAATTGAATAAAATATTGTTAAAATATATATTTTAATATTATTTTTATTTTGAGATTTGAAAAAATTAAATTATTTATTTTATTTTGTGTGAGTTTGAAAAAATTGTAATGATTAGATAAGTTGAGATGCTCTCTCAATCCAACATGTTTCCTCCTTAGTACAAAGCCATTGTTTTAGAAGATAGAGATTAATACGACCCCATCCCATTCTCAGACCATTATTCTTTGTCAAATTAAAATTCTTCATCTGGGTCGGATTTTTTTCCGGCCCCATCCGGATGATATATTTGCGCTGTCGCATGCCTAAAAGTATCCCCATCCGCATTCCTATATCACTATTATCCCTAAATTATAGTAATAATTTAGGAAAAACCTCAAAAATTCCCTCTCATCCCATTCCCTATTTTAGAATTTTGGTTTAGGGGATGAACAATGGTTTCCTATTCATCCCCTAAATCATCTTTTATTCATATTTTATTCTAATAAATAAAATACATTCTTCTTCTAATCAATTACATTTTCTCTTATACCCATATTTATTATAGTTTTAAATAATAATTTTAAAAATAATTTAAATAATTACTAAAATATAAAAATAATAATTTTAAAAATATTATCAAACCCGTAAAAAAATAATTTAAATTTTTGTTTAAAATATTCACTATAATAATAGTTCAAAACATAAGAAAAAATATTAAGTAGTTAAATTTGTAAATAGAAGTGAGAACAAAAAGTAATAAAGAAAGAATAGAAGAATATTATTTTAATAGAATTGAGAAATGATAGGGAATGAGATGTAGAAAATTTTTGAAAGATAGGTAAAATTTAAGAAAAAATTATAGGAAGTGTCTTTTTTAACTAAATTATAAGAAATTTTATTAAAAACCCAATGTGAATGCTATAAAGTACTTATTTTCCATCCTCACCAAATTTCCAATATTCTGGTTCATGGTGTTTTATTCCTTTTTGTGACAGGACAGGTCCTGACATCATGCAACCAATATAAACGCGTGGCTTTGATCTATGCCGGGCCAAGGACGTCGAACCAACCATACCAAGATTTATGTGCACATCATCATCAACTTTGAATTAGAAGTCAGGATCCCACTTAGCGGCAGCTGTTGAAAAGTATATTTGAGTTTTTGAGGACAATTCGTGATATCCTTCAATATGATTCAGACGTAAGAAATACTTGTTTTGCTCATTTTCTGCATCAATAGCACGATCCAGTAGTATGCCAGAAGTATAAAGTGGAGGAAGAAAAATATTGTATTCACTCTAATGCTTGATTACATCACAGCACCTTGTATATATACAAGTGCACCCATAATTGATGGGATTACAAGAGTAATTGATGGGATTCAGTTCTTCTAGTACAAGCATTTTTGTGTACCAACTGTGTACCGATGGCTGACGTGGGTCTTATTATATAAAAAAGAAAAGAAAAAAACAAAACACGAAAGTCAGAAGAGAGGAGACATACACGGCCAGACTAGAGATTACTACAGAAGAAATCCAGACCACACCCAATTCAGTTGAAGCGGCTTGCAGGAGAAAATAGGAGAAATACACAGAAAGCCAGACCAGATTGGAGCGGCTTGCAGGGGAAAATAGGACACGCCCAACTCCTCCATTTCACCATCAGATCCCCTTCGTCAGGTAAAAGCAATCTCTCCCTTCGCATTTTGTTGAAATATGTTGTGTTGAATGCTGAAATGGAACCCGTATGTCCCGAAGGAATCACTGAACTCAAAATCTTCTCCCACATTTACTGCATTTTCTGTTAAAATATGATGGTAGGCTAAAAGTGGGTTCGTTTCGTTCGTTTTATTTTTTGTTTAGGAATGATCTTTCGAGTGCTGAGAAGGGCAAATGTAGTGATAGACAAAGGGGAAATCAAAGGGAAAATTCTGAGTTGCTCTTGTAAAAAAAAAAACCCAAAAACTATACGTAAATGTAGAATTTGGGTCGTAAAGGTAAAAATGGTGAGAATTTATTAATTTTTCCTTGGAAAAATCTATAGAAGAACTGTAATGAAAATCCCTGCCGAGTTGCTCTCGTTAAAAAAAAAAGAATCACCCTGACTTTGTGTTAGAGGCAATATGTGTTTTAGTAATGGCTGCCTGTCTACTGCTCAGATTGTGTTTTAGTGATGGCAACCTGTTTGATGATAGTTGAGAATTGTGAAATTTGGGACTTTTTTGTTTGTTTATGCTTTTAAGATAATTAAGTTTCAATAGTTTATTTGAAAATTTTTCAGGTTTTTAGTAAAATCTGCCAATTTGAATGAGTTTACGCCAACTTGTGTCAATTAAATTACTTGTAGTCATCAGCCTCTCACTTCTCTTGGTCTGTCAATTGTCCAATTTCTAAAACCAGTTTCTAAATTACTTGACTTTTTGCAAGGGATGCTTGAATTTCTAATGAATGGTGTGGTTGAGGAATTGGGTTCTCAATGTTTGGGTGCTGCATGCAGTGTTCATTGCTATGAAATGGTTCTTATTGAAAATTAAATGTTACTTGCTGTTGGGGTTAGATGTTTACAATTTTGGAGCTGATGAGGATTTAGTTCCTCATCTTTACTTCCACACTTTTTAGAACTCAATTTATGCCAACAAATACCGATGTATATACAATGGCAATGTTAAATAAACTGAATTCATCACTTAACTTCATTTATCTGGGCAAACAGTTGTTGGGACTCTAGATAGTGTTCCTGTTCAATTCCATGTTTAACTGTTGGACTTTAGTGGAACGGAGTTTGGCTTTGCAGTGACTGAGACTTAAGAAGGTATAATATCTCTTGTGTAACTTCGTCTTTGTCTCTAAAGTGATTGATTTTGTTACATGTGGGTTTGTTTTTAACTTTTTTAATTGTGTTCACAGATGTAACTTGGGATTGATGGAACCCAACCGGATAGCTTGCCTGGAACACAACCCCTGCTATAAGTCAATGGACTTGCAGAAAATCCGGTTGATGAGAGTAGAAGTAGAGCGCAATGGCTACCATCTTTTAATTCCATGTTTAGTGTCTACCTTACATTACGCTTTGTTGATCTCATTACATACAATATGTTCAACCTACAAACTATGGCACTTTATCGATTTAATGATGTAGTAGCTTTTGGTACTTTTTTTGGTAAATGGTACTTTATCGATTTTTTGGTTGTCTTCAATGATGCTTAGTTGTTAAAAATGGCCGTTAAGCTATATGCAACTAAATATATACATTCCACAGAGTTATTATCCAACAAATAAATTAAAACTTCCCACATTCCACAGAAGCTGAAAATTATCCAAACATTGAAATCTATATATACAACTCAAAATAGTTGTGACTACGTTCATTACAACAGCGTGAGCAATAAGTTGGTTAAGATTACAAAGTTTCCGTTCAAGGGGCATTCACTGTGATTGTATTAAGTACAGTGAAATTAATATCGAAATGACCCAATAGATACGATGAAGTGTGCGTTCACGCCGGATGTCTGCTTGTTGCCTATGAATATCGACTTGATTGTTGTGGACTCCCAACTCCCTCTTTGCAATCTCTTATTCTCTTTTTCGAAGCTCTTCTTCCTTCCTTAACAACTCAATTTCTATCGTCAATTATTTTTTCACTTTCCTCACTGCTATCTACCCATTTGAAAAAGTTGCAGTGTGATAATCCCTGATTATAAACAAACAAATGACAGGTATGTAAAGTATCAAAGTTTTGTACAAACCCAAATACTTCACATAAACAATATCAACCCAACAAATCAACCAAAGAATACCAAAAGTTTATCTACTATTATCTTCATGGGCACATAGCAGCAATAACCAAATAATAACCCTAAATGACATAAATTCAACGAGATAGAGAGAGAAATTGAGCTATGGCTATAGCAGTGATGTGATGTCACAGGCAATCAAGAATAAATCATATACTCCTAAAAATACATGTAGTAGTGCAAGTAAGAATCGTTCCCACGGAGAGTATTTAGCCTAGTTTTATGCTATGTGAACAAGGATTGGGGGGGAGGGGGTTTGAGTATAACGAAAACAATTTTAAGAAGAACAACTATGAAACAATTCAAATTAAAGTATCGAAATCAATCAAAAGAACAAACCTTGGTCTAAGTCAACATCCACCATCAGAATTTTACAAATGATCATTGATGCAAATATATATTAATTCATACTTTGAATATTCACCATTGGAATTATTTTCCTATCTCTTCTTAGTCATAGTTAATTAGAAAACAAGCGATCTAATTAACCCTAACCACTAAACAACCCAAGACAAGCGCTAAAGGTTTAATCTAGTAGCAATCTTAAGAATTAGAGAGATCGATGAAGCTAAACAACACAAGCACAAGCGGTTGCATTTAATTTCGTCGAGCGTTCTTCCTAAGATCTAATAATTTCTGATGCAGCAAATCATCAAATCGGCCTTGTTTGTTTTCAAAAGACATCTCATCTCATCTCATCTAATCATTATAACTTTCCCAACTTCCAATACAAAATAAAATAAACAATTTAACTTTTTCAAATCCCAAAATAAAAATAATATTAAAAAATATATTCTAACAATACTTTATTCAACTTTTTAACTTTAATCTCAACTCATCTCATCTCCGAAAACAAACGAGCAGTTGCTTCACAAATTAGATGGATCAAACAATTACGGATTTGATGTCTAATCTAGCAATAGATTGCAAAGAATAATAAACTAGTAGGCCTCCTAGTAATTAAACGAGACAATCATGAAAATAGGTATAAAAAAACATTCGATACTCAAAGCATAAATTGAACACTAAAAACAAATCAGATCTCACAGTTTTATTGATTTCGAGGTTTCCGTTTCTTTCGACCAATTATGAAAGTTTAGCCACACAAAGCCATCATGAAAACTGGAAGGAAAAGTTAGAGAAGAGGGGAGAGAGATGCCCTAGTCTGATGATTTTTCCCTTTTACACGTCCATGCCCCCTTATTAGAATCCTCCAAAATCTCCTAAAATATCCTAAACATTATCCTCAAATAACCATATCCAAATCTGACTTAATTAAGGGAAAATATTAAAAATAAAATAGTGTTCTAATATAACTAGGAAAGTGGTGTTTTCTAGCTGTAACTTTCGTGCACCAGATCTCCAAAATGTCTGCAATTAAATCGCACATTTGAATTACACGATAAGGCCAAACGTTCTGAAACGTCAGTAGTGCAGGTGCGTCAACTTAAAGCCAGATTTAGACCTTTATGCAGCCAGTATGTTTCGAAACTCAAAACATTAAAGTTGTAGATCTTTGTCTTCGTGTTCCATAGCATCTTGAATCATCTCAATCGTAGCTCTTATGAGAGAGTTATGCCCATATTACGAAGTGATAACGAAACTGTCCAGAACCATCCAATTAACTTCGTTTTGCATTAAACGACTCCATTTGCTTCCTAAATAAAAATATAAGAATAATGAGTACATTAAGGAACCAAATAAGTATAAAAAAGACTAAACATTAAGGGAAAAAAATATGACACTTTGCATTCTCATCAAGCAGCAATAGAAATTGAGATAGATCGAAATATCTTTACCATGTACTGGTTAGTGGCAGCAATAAAAATTGCAAATAGAAAAGCTTGGGTATTCAATAGCAGAGGACAACATGGACAATTTTTTTTTTAAAGCCACTATCTATATATTAATGGTGTTTGTAATGCTAACGCTAACAAACATATATACTTATATGAAAAGCCCAATCAAGTAAAACAAACAAACAAATTACAATTACAGCACATATCAACTCAACAAATCAATCCAAACAATGCCAACAAATTTTCTTCAACAAAAATACTCCCAATATACAGCACATAAACAATATCAATTCAACAAATAAACCAAAAATACCAATTCACATGGGGTGCCAAATGCAAATTCTGGTGGGAATGGCCAAGATTTGACAAGAATAGGTTGAACACAGACTGGAATGCAAGGCAAAACATAATGAGATATAATGTACTAGTTACTACACCAGAATGAAATAATCTGAACTACTAAGCTCAATCCTGTTGAAATAATCTGAATGCAGCTTTAGACAAACAGATATTCCAGAGAGAGAACAAAAAAAATGAGGAAAAAACAGATAAAAACTTCACATGTGAGTCCACAACAATTGAAACTATAGCAAACCAGCTTCCATTTCTTAATGTGACAAAAAAATAAAATAAGATAAAACTCAGTCTTGATCCATCTAATTGAGACTAGCAATTCACATGTGAGTCCACAACAATACAGGGACAGTCCAATTCCCAAATAAGATAAAACTTCCCAACTTGTGTTCATTACACAATAGCTTTTAGATATACCAAGGCTCACCATTTCCTAGTTACTCATTCAAACCCCTAATGAGCATACACAAATAAGTTAGCAACAATAAAAATACCAAATACAATCTTTTCAATTAATTGTCATCATAATTAAGTTCAAAACTAAAAGTACCATCCAATCTTTTGTCACATTAAGAAATGCAAGCTTTGTTTATATAGTAAAAGGGCCAAGAAGACACATCTCAAATTCTGGAGTAAAAAGCAAAAGCAAGAGGACAGCTAATATTATCTTTAGTGCGCATATTAGGTAACTAAATGAGTCACTGGAAGGAGTGCAACCAAATGTGTAGGAGCATTCAATTTCTAGTCATGACTTATTTCTAATCATAAAACTAGAAAATCTAAAAAATATTCAACGTGTCTTTGAATCCAGATCAATGTGAGATCAACAATCCCTCAAAGCCTACTTTGAAAGCACAATGAAGATAAAAGTAGAGAAATAATCGATGTCATAAGGGTTGTATATTGGGAAATTTTGATTGAAAATCCCTAAACAAATGAACTCAACAAATCAACCTAAAATTACTAAAAATCACAGAAAGTGAGTGAGAGAGAGAGAGAGAGAGAGAGAGAGAGAGAGAGAGAGAGAGAGAGAGAGAGAGAGAGATACCGGTGATTGAGAAAAATCCCACGTTGCCTTCAACGACAAATCACGGAGAAGATGGGGTTATGGTTCAGAAGCTTTAATGGGGGTTAAACGCATATGGGGTTCTGAAGCATGAAATGGAGACAGTGGGGAAAAGAGGAGAATGGAGGAGAGAAGTATGAGAATGGAGGAAAGAAGCCCGAGAATGGAGGAGAGAATGTGTTTCAAGTTGCAGAGAATGGAGCGAGAGAGAGAGAACGAAAATGGAGAACGGAACTCACTGTTTCAAGCTTGCAGAAGCGTACATCCAAATGAAATGCACCGTTTCATTAAAGCATTCTAAACTCCATTTGTCTTCATTTAAATTACATCCCTTCCAGCGCGCAACATAACCCAAATTTCATTCAAGTAAAACTCACTGTTTTACTAACTGACATGGAGATTGGTGCACTTCGGTACACGAAATAAGTTGCATTTAGACTTTTCTTTAAAAAAATAGATCAACAAATGGGTGGTGCTACTGTGCCGCTTGCACATTACCGCTATAAATGATCGCCTGACGTGGCATGGTACCTGGCATAATATTAATTAAAAAAAGAAGAAAGAAAAGTGGCTGAATGAAATCGACGAGCGAGAGAGGCAGAATCCTCGTGGGTGCATCGCCCTCCACTCGTCATCTTGTCACCGTCCTGTTGCCGTCCCCTCTTCTTCCCATCCTAAAAATGTTCACCATTTTCCTGAAAGATTGATGTTCAATGGAATCTTATCAAAAACTTGGTTCATGCATGCATTTGTCAAAATCCAACCAGATTATATGTTTGCTAGCTGTTTGCTCTTGGTTTTGGAATATTTAAATAAAATTATTCAGGATCAAAACTACTCCTTGTTCTGTGTTAAATGGAGCCATAAAAAATGATGGAATCTTCTTTTGGTCGTCAAAAAGCATTGCATTATGTGATGAGATTGAACATAATGTTTACTTTAGCTTCATTTTTTCCCTAATATTTTTATATATAGATGAAGATGGACAGATTTGGGAGAATCAAGTATCATGAGTCAAAGGATTGCAACGGATTGTAACAGCTTCTGAGTTATCCATTTTTTGAATTCTTTTCAAACCAGTTGTACAGATTGTAACAAGCTCGTCAGTTTCTCTAGTTTAGATTCATTCAAAATAGTTGTTCCTTGAAATAAGGATTTCAAACAAATGTTTGTTATCCCGTATGTGTATTTAACTGCTGCAAATGTATATGAAAAATATACTGGTTTTCCACAATCTGATATGGTATCAGAGAAACCACGAGTAGCATAAGCCGATCCAAATTTTTTTCTCTCATTCCCTGCTCTTCAGCAATCATGCCTACCGAATCTGACCCTGCAACCATTCTCAACACCAATGAGCCACACCAAACTCTTATCAGTATCAACGTTGCTGCTCAAGCCCCTTTCAAACTCACCTCTTCCAATTACCTCTCCTGGAAACTGCAGTTCCAAGCACTCTTCATTGGCTATGACCTCCTTGGCTATATTGATGGCTCCAAACCATGTCCGCCAGCCACCTTGACACAATCCACTACAACCAGACCCAATCCCAGTTACATTCTATGGACCAGACATGACCAACTGATCCTCAATGCTATCATTGGCTCCATCTCACCCACCATTATTCCCTTCATAGCTCAAGCCACAACCTCTAGACAAGCCTGGACAATTCTAGCCAACACCTATGCTAAGCCCTCTCATGGCCGCATCAAACAAATCAAAAACCAACTCAAAAACACCACCAAAGGCACCCTTAGCATCACTGAATTTATGCAAACCATCAAAACTCGAGCAGATGATCTTGCTCTTCTTGGAGCCTCAATTGATGAAGAGGAAATCACAAACAAAATCCTCGATGGTCTCGGTGATGATTACAAAGAATTAGTTTGCGCAGTCCAAGCAAGAGATACCTCTATCACCTTTGAAGAACTTCACGAAAAACTCCTCAACTTTGAAGCCTCTCTTAAAACAATCCCAACCGAGCCACACCATTTTCCAGCTACTGCAAATCCCACATACCGAACCAATAATAAACATTGGCGTCCTTCTCCACCACAAGGCACTACCACCTCCAACTGGCGCCCATCCTTCAACTCAACCAACCGCCCACCTGCAGCAACCAATACAGGACCCACTTCATCACAGGGACCACGTCCCCCTCCCAGACCATACCTTGGTCACTGCCAAATTTGCAAGATTCAGGGTCACACTGCCAAATGATGTCCTCCATTCCGCCTAGTACCAGTTCAAACTTCCCCCACGTCCAGCTATTCTCACCAAGGAACACCATGGCAACCACAAGCTCATCTTGCCACCAACCCCACCACCACGCCATCCTGGCTCCTGGACAGTGGTGCATCACACCATGTTACATCAGATCTGAGCAACCTCTCCCTGCATGCTCCATACATTGGCACTGATGATATCATGATCGGAGATGGCTCCAATCTTCCCATCACGCACACTGGTTCCACCTCTCTCCAAACTTCTCACAATACCTTTACATTAAACAATGTTCTCTGTGTTCCATCTATGAAAAAGAACCTCATCTCTATATCACAATTTTGTCATTGTAACAATGTTTCTATAGAGTTCTTACCATCCACTTTTCTTGTGAAGGACCTTCGAGCCAAGGCAACACTGCTGAAAGGACAAACTAAAGATGGTGTCTATGAGTGGCCAACCTCCTCCCCTTTGATTGCCTTCTCCACAATAAAGACCACTTCCTTCGACTGGCACCATAGATTAGGACATCCTGCTTTTCCAATTCTCAAGCATATTGTATCTAGAAATCAGTTAGGCTTATCTTCCTCTTTATCTCCTGATTTCTCATGTAATGCTTGTCTTTGCAATAAAAGCCACAAATTGTCTTTCTCCAACTCTACAATTGTCTCTACTAAACCTCTTGAAATCATATTTTCAGATGTCTGGACCTCTCCAATTTTCTCACATAATGGCTTTAAATATTATGTCCTCTTCATTGATCACTTCACTAAATACATCTGGTTTTATCCACTCAAACAAAAATCTGATGTCGAAGAAGTCTTTAAACGGTTCAAAGCCATTGTAGAAAAACACTTCAATTTAACCATTAAAACCCTCTACTCTGACAATGGTGGTGAGTACATCTCCCTAGCTAACTTTCTTTCAACCAATGGTATCTCTCATCTCACCATTCCACCTCACACACTTGAACAAAATGGTTATTCTGAAAGAAGGCACCTTCACATAGTCGAAACAGGCCTTGCTCTCCTCACTCATGCTTCATTACCCCTCTCCTACTGGACATATGCCTTTGCCACAACAATCTACCTCATCAATAGAATGCCCACTCCCACTCTAAATCTGTCCTCACTCTACCACAAGATATTTCTAACAGCACCAAACTACTCAAAATTAAGGGTCTTTGGCTGCTTATGCTACCCTTGGCTTAGACCTTACACATCACACAAACTTGAATCACGGTCCAAGCCGTGTGTTTTCCTTGGTTACTCTCTCACTCAAAGTGCATACTACTGCCTTGACCCTTCAACATCAAAAATCTATGTCTCTCGACATGTCAAATTTGTTGAATCTCAGTTTCCCTATTCCTCATTAACTAGTCTGTCCTCTACTACTACTCCCAACACCATCGCCACTTGGATTCCAGCACCACTTAAATTTATCTCCCCCTCCTCCCAGCAGCCACTCACTATACCATCTGAAGTCATTGTCCCTCCGCAACCTCTACGTACAGCTCCAACGCACCGTCTCGTACATAATCCATCCACCAACACCACCCATACCACCTCAAATGCCTTGACATCCTCAACCAATATAACCCCACCACTACATATTTCAACGTCATCTTCTCCTAACCCACCCAAAACTAATCTCCTTCCAACTCACTCAATGACCACCCGAGCCAAGAACCACATTCATAAACCAATAACCAAAATGAACCTTCACACCCAACTCTCTAAATCCAACGACCTTGAACCAACAACAGTGACTAAAGCCCTTCTAGATCCACAGTGGCGTGAAGCCATGTCTGATGAGTGTGATGCTTTAGTAAAAAATGGAACATGGGAACTTGTTCCGCCAGATTCCACACAAAATATAGTTGGGTGTAAATGGATTTTCCGAATGAAACGTAAATCTGATGGCTCTATTGACAGGTTCAAAGCACGTTTAGTCGCAAAAGGATTCCATCAAAGACTAGGAGTTGATTACCTGGACACGTTCAGTCCTGTTGTAAAACCAACCACAGTTCGTGTTGTCCTCAGCCTTGCTGTATCTCGGGGTTGGTCCCTATGCCAACTTGATGTCAACAACGCCTTTTTCCAAGGACACCTCTTCGAGAATGTCTACATGCAACAACCACCAGGTTTTGTTGATCAAGATCATCCATCATATGTCTGCAAACTTCGAAAGGCAATCTATGGCTTCAAGCAAGCACCTAGAGCATGGTATCATGAACTTCGCACTTTTCTTCTTCACTCTGGCTTCAAGAATTCTCATGCAGATACCTCACTATTTGTTCTCACCACTGCTGGACATATTATATATCTACTTGTCTATGTGGATGACTTAATAATCACTGGTGACAACACTAAGATGATCGACTCATTAATTGATGTTCTTGCTCATCAGTTTTCAATTAAAGATCTTGGACAACTATCTTATTTCTTAGGTGTGGAGGTAGTCCCAAATAAGCAAGGTATTTTATTATCTCAAAGACGTTATATTCTGGATATTTTGGGTCGAACTAATATGACTAACGCGAAACCAATACTCACTCCCATTCCAACTAGTCCGCCTCTGATGTCAAAATCAGGCTCTCCTCTGTCTGATCCTACAAAGTACAGAACAGTGGTTGGCAGCCTTCAATACCTCTTGATTACAAGACCAGACCTTGCATTTGCGGTTAACAAGCTCTCTCAGTACATGCACACCCCAACAACCGACCATTGGAGCTTTGTTAAACGTCTATTACGCTATCAATGTGGAACCATTAATGAAGGCATCCAAATACATCGCCAAACGCCACTAAATCTACACGCCTATTCAGACGCAGATTGGGCAGGTGACAAGGATGAGTTTTCATCCACCACTGCTTATGCCATCTATCTTGGTCACAATCCAGTCTCCTAGAGTTCTAAGAAGCAGAAAACAGTTGCAAGATCTTCCACTGAAGCTGAATACAGGTCTGTAGCTAATGCAGCTGCTGAGGTCAACTGGCTTTGTTATCTTCTAACTGACCTTGGTATTCCACTATCTAGCTGTCCCGTTCTATACTGTGACAATGTTGGTGCTACTCAACTCTGCTCCAATCTTGTGTTTCACTCCAGAATGAAACATGTTGCCATCGATTTTCACTTCATTAGGGATCAAGTACAAAATGGTGTCCTTCGGGTTGCTCATGTTTCTTCAGCAGATCAACTTGCTGATGCACTCACCAAGCCTCTTCACCGTACCCGCTTTCTTGATCTCAAATCCAAGATTGGACTTCTATCTCGAGCTCCATCTTGAGGGGGCATATCATGAGTCAAAGGATTGCAATGGATTGTAATAGCTTCTGAGTTATCCATTTTTTGAATTCTTTTCAAACCAGTTGTACAGATTGTAACAAGCCCGTCAGTTTCTCTAGTTTAGATTCATTCAAAATAGTTGTTCCTTGAAATAAGGATTTCAAACAAATGCTTGTTATCCCGTATGTGTATTTAACTGCTGCAAATGTATATGAAAAATATACTGGTTTTCCACAATCTGATATAAAGTCCTCAATGATATAAAATAAAAGCGGATATATTTGATACTATATGAATATGAGGTCAAATCTCGCATTGACCAAAAGTAGTGGTTTTAGATATGACAATAAATAATCGGTGAAATGAGAAGAGAACACGAAGCAGCATGTATGTGGAGTTTTTGTTGGTGCTCGACTGTCGGTGAGGTGGATGGATTTCTGCTCAACTGTCGATAATTGTTGCATTGGTTTTTTTTCGTGAAGGGGCAAATCGACTGCTTTACACCCAGCCGATTGACCCACCAAATCGATTGTTGAAATTCTTTTTTTTGGTGAGGTAAGTGCAGCTGCTAAAATCTCCAGTAAGTGTTGCAATTTTGTCGATGGTCGGCATCGTGAGGAAGGGTGGCAGGTGGATGCAAGATTGGGGGTTAGGGTTCGGTTCAGTCTTCACTCTTCACAATTCACAAACAGAGTCAAGACTCGGGTATGAGTCACGTGAATCCCTCTAATTTTTTTTGTCCTCACCATGCCATATGGAATCGTTACGTCAGCTATCAAGCCAAGCGGTCATATGAAGCGGGCATATTGAAGCGATAGACTAGCATTACACTTTGTCATCTTGGTCTGTCTTTCCAAACTTGTAATCATCACCTCGAGCCACTAATTGAGTCTCCATTTGAAGCATTGTTGTCGAATTGTCTTCCTTCATTTAAGCCTGAATATACTTATAGAGCATGCAAGTCCAAATTAGAAAGAAATGTGAGAAAAAACCCAAGCATTGACCTAGCTAAGAGCATTGGTAATGGTCATTGCCAAGTCTAAAATTTAGCTAGAATTCTAAATTTTGGCTAGATGAATCCACATTAGATTAGCCATCTTAAAGTTAAAATAATAATATAATATTATATATTTTAATAATATTTTTCAATTTTTATTTTTATTTTACAAATACACTTAATATATTAATTAATAATACAATTTTTATTTAAGATAGTGCTACCTGGCTATGTTGCTATTTATTAAAACAACAAAATTAATACCAACATGTTTTACTATCTGGCTATGTGGGAACAAAATTAATATCAACTCGTAACCAAAATTAATTCCTCTTTATTTAGTAACAAAGATGTTATTTTTGGTGTAAACATAAATACCAACACAGTCCTCTTTACATAAATGTCTACGAACACATTTTATTTGGTAGTTCCAGATTCCACAACTTCCTCCAAAACTCATAAGTGCTTTGTGAATGTGAACTTTCAATCCTTCCTTCATGATTTAACAACTCCAAAGCTAAATGATATACTGATTTTACTAGATACATTCAACTTTTATGAATACTCCAAACAAACTGAACTACAAACTGCAAGTGAGAGTGGTGAAGAAGGGGTCATCATCAAACTGCCACATGCTCCCACTAGTCTACACACACAAATGAACACAACTTAGATATTTTATACAAACTGCCACATGCACCATAAGTAGAAAAGGGATATGCAACAGATAATCCAATTATAATCAATTGGGCTTTCAAGGTCAGATATTTGATCAAACCTCTAACTCATCATTACACAACTCTCCTTCACTCAAACTTCATCTAGAATGAAGATGAAGAAGCTACAGAGTCTAATTCTGGCAGTAAAATACTAGTGGCCCTACGTACATACGTACCTGATCTTCTTGTAATTAATTTTTTTTGGTATCAGAAAAACAAAATGAAAAAAGAATCATGAGATGGGTTTTGGAAAGAAAAGAAAAGAGAGTAAGCAATTGATAAATGGATGACTTTCAGGAAGGTAAAGTTGCAATTTTTAATAAAATGGGAATTAGATTTTCAGGAAGGTGTTATGTATGTATGTACCTAGCTAGAGCCAAAAATCATGTGTACTCCAGATTAAACAAGCTGAAGGCTTGCAGTCAATAGATGAGAGAGGAGAATGATAACAAAGTTATAGGACCAATGGGTCAAACTTTTGAAACCCAGAAGAAAAATGTACCTAACCGATTTCTCTTCATGATGTGGTTTAAGACAAATGAAAAAACAAAAACCATATTAATGAGAGAGAGAGAGACTAGAGAGAGAGAGAGAAATGAAACTTACAATTAACATTCCCTTGAAATTGGGAGTTTCTGAATGCTGAAAAGCATAGACATGAGGTGATATAACCCAACACAGCAGAAATAAAGAAACTACGACTCAAGATAATTAATGGCATGGCATTTTCAGTACACCTTAAATATATATGTCTTAATTAATAGAGTAGTAATGATTATATATATATAAACTCGATCATGGTTTATAAATCTTGGAAAGAGCTTGCAACAGGTTTACTTGTAGCCTCAAATGCAGGATATAATCTGCAGTACGAAGAAAGAGTCAGTCCGGCTTCAAACGTTGCCCTCCCGGAATCAGACTCTGCAGCTTCTTCATCTTCATTTCCACCGCCCAACGTCGAGTACCAGCCCGCCTCTGCCTCGAAGATCTCCTAAATTACAAAAAATTTGATACTTGTGCTTTATTGTTCTCATTTGAGGACAGTGGACTAGGAAAAGACTCACAAAACAAATATGCATGAAGTGCACAATGGCATCCAGCCTGAAAATGCAAGCCCAATTACCATCCATAAATGAAATTTTAAGAGAAGAGAAATCCTCAGGGGGAAGGGTACCATTACCCATAGTCCATATGTTGATCCCCAAACCCATTGAACTCCAGACCTAACTGAGCAACCCAAGCAGAGTCACTTCCCTCGTTTATTCATAAATAAATAAAAAAGAAACTGAAAAACACATACACAGAGTTTCATACTGCCAGCCATGCCTCCCAACACCAAACTCCCACATCAACTGCACCACATCCATCACCAGAAACTACGACTTCCACAAAAATGCACAAACACCAAATGAAGAAAAATCCATCGCACAATAGATTGATACCCATTTCACAAAATCATACTCATTTCATACTCAAAACCCAAACCCAAGGAAATCCAAAAATGGAGTATACGAAATTTGCTATTGAAACCCAAACAAACCGAGCAAAATAAATGAAAAAAATCAAGGCTAGGGTTTCGGATCTTACCTTGTTTCTGGTATATGATCTGGAGAGAAGCTCTTAGCAGCTGTTGGAAAGAGAGCTGTGGGCAATTTTACAGGAAAAAGAACGAAAAGAGTTGTGCGGGAGATAGGGAGAAGGAGATGTGAAGGGAGAGGAAGAGGAAGAGGAAAAGGAAAGGAAAAGAAAAGAAAAATAATGAGATTGTCGTGCGAAATGAATGTGCAGGAGACCAGAGGAGTCAAGATCGACCCAGGAACGGAGAGAAGAGGGAGAGGAGTTTCTGAAGAAAGGAAAACGGAGAGAAGAGGGAGAGTTTCTGAATGAAGGAAAATACGAGGGAAAGAGAGAGCGACAGTTGGGACGGAAACAATAAAATAAATCTTTGATCTTTCAACAGTGGCTCGCCAACTATGGCCAGGGATGTGATTTCACTGTAGCTCAAAGTTGAGAAATTATGCCTTTGACTAGTTCAATGCAGGGCTTTTAGCTCAATAAAAGCCAAAATTTAGACTTGAATTTGGAAATGGCTAGGCCATTGCCAATGCTCTAAAAATTTGAAGTTTAACATTTACGCTACAGTAAATGTTAACAGCTCTCCATACCTGGCGAGGGACTGTTCACCATTGAAAGGTATATTTTATTATTTCATCTTTCCTTTCTCTTTCCCTTGTTCTTTCTCTTTCTTCATCTCATTTCCCTCGTTTTTCTTTTTCTTCATCCTGAAACGTGTGAAACACGGAGACCTTTGTCTTCTTCGATCATCCACGCCCTATTCTCTCCGTCGATCGTCCACACCGTCGTCTTCCAGCCCACAAATCGTCCACTCCGTCATCTTCCAGCCCACAAGAGACCTGTACATTTCGTCCCCAAATCTGTCACAACAAAATCACCATTTGGGTTTCGATTTACATGGATTTCTTACATAGGTTTTGATTTACATGGGTTTCAATTTACATGGATTTCTTACATGGGTTTCGATTTACACTCTCATACGATGTGGAATTTATTCTTTTATTGAGTTGGGTTTTCTTTTATTGTTTTGTTTTCCATATGGATTTACATTCTCGTATGGATTTACATGGAGGTAGAAGATTCCCTATTTCTTTGTTGTGCTTGTACTATATCTGTTGTGGTGTATTTTTGTTTTGCATGCGTGATGTCCTCTGCTGTGAAGGTTTTGTGCATTATGTTATAGCCCTTGTCATCTGCTGTGATGCTTTTGTGCATTATGTTATGGCCCTTGTCCTTTGCTTTGATAGATTTAATATGGCCCTTCACTAGTAGATCAAGTAATATGAGCTGCAAATGTTCTTTTATGTCAAAAAGAAAAACAAAAGAAAAACATTGTGAAAAACTTCGACTATTCTACTTTTGAATGTTTCTAGTTCACATTGTGAAAAGAAAAACAAAAGGAGTTGTGGCATTGGCTGAAAAAGCTTTGGCCATGCATTATGTATGCTTAATCCAATTGTGGCTCTTCCTTAATTAAAGAATTGGAGCTTGTAATGGATTCTTGCTTATCATCCTACTATATGCCTTTTAACTTTTTTGATCATTTGTTAGGTGCCAAACAAAATGACTGGTTCTTAATCAGCCAGTGCCGGCTCTTCCATTAGGCCACTTAGGCAATTGCCTAAGGCCCCTAATGAAAGAAGGCCCCTAAAAAAATATATACATTATAATTTTTTTTATATATATATTTAATAAAAACTTTTAATTAACTCAATGAGAAGGAGAATATAAATAAGATCAAATAGATATTATATCATTATTATTTTTTAAAAGTATCACATATAATAATTATTTTACCTATTCTCCTTCTAAGAATACACTTCTCTTTTTTTATTATCAATTTAATATATAATTAATTTGAAAATTATAAATAGTAAATTTTAATTTTTCAGTGTTCATAAAAGGTTTTGGTATAATCCTTTGAAGAGGCAAGGGCCCACTTTTTTTCAAATGTGTAAGTTGTTTATAGAACTTTATTGACAATAAAAAATATAATTGTGTCTAAGAGTCTAAAGTACTTGTAAAACTAGATTTAATAAAATTCTCTCTAAATCAAAAATTTCCTAATAAAGATTAAGTCAGGTATTAATTGAAAATGTGGTATAAAATCTTAATTAATAATTTTACTTTACAAAATGATAGGAATTATTTTTAAATAAAAATATAATATAAAAATAAAAATAAATTTATTTAATTTTACTTTTAAAAAAAAAATTAGGTTAGCCTTAGGCCCCGGAACTTATTGAGCCGGCCCTGTAATCAGCCATGTTTGCAAACTAAAAAGTCATTTCATTGAAATGAAAAAAAAAATAATCCTCTGTTAAATCTGTTTGTTTAATTATTGCGTTTGTGCGATAATTTCTGCCACTAATTAGATTTCATTGTGGTAGATTCTTAGGCATTTCTGTCAGGAACAATAAAAATATGATTTACTCTTGTATGTGTGTCTTTAGTAAACAAGACAGAAACAACTTAAACTTTTCTTTTTGGTTTATGAAATTTTATTCATTATTTTTACCATAAATTGAATGAATGGATCTTACATGTGTTTATCAGCTTGGTTACACATATAAAGGTCTAGTTAACATGCATTCAAAGGGTTTTATACATAGGTTTTAGCCATTATCTTCATCATATGTATGGTTCACAAGGTCCACTGTCCCGGCTAGGTTCTTAGTTCGGAGCATTGATCTATGACTTGTACAGAGTGCATATTATGTGATTGTCTAGGGTTAGGTTCAGCTGGCTCCAATAGTTGCAAACTTGCATTGATTTATTTTTTGTTTGAAAGTTTGGGAAAGTTATAATGATTAGTTTGAAAAGGTTGTAATAATTAGTTTAAAGATATTTGTATTTAAGTGATGTTTGGGAAGGAGATGAGATGAGATGAGAATTTTGGAATAGAAATTTTTTCCAAACAAGTACTCCAAAAGCTTCTACTTTTTTTTTTAAAAAAAAAAGTAGTTGCAGAAAGAGGTACCTTTTCTTTCAAATAGTTGTAATCTTTGGGTTTGTCACAAGTCCACTCATTGATATAGTTGTAATGAACATTTTAACATTGTGAAGTCTTATGGCATGGGTTCAAATCCTAACAGTTGACCATGCATGTGTGTACATGTATATATGGGGAATTTCGTTGGGAGGTGAGGACTAGTTAGTGAATGAGATTGGTATTATGTGAATATATTTTGTATACAGATCTTCCCTTTTTGGCAATAGATTGACTTGGTCTTCACAATATTTTAAGCCAGTCAAGGTATTTGTGCCTTTTTACTACTATATTAGTTATCTATGAGCTTGAAAACCATTGGAGTGCTGGTGCCTACATTTCATCTATGTTATATTGTAGTATTTGATCATTCACAGCTCCTTCATATTTTGTAGGCTGCTCTTAATTAACCATGCTTTGCATATATTTGATGGACATATTTTGTAGGCTTCTTGTAAATATTAGTGTGTTGGACAGTTTGCTATGTAGCTTTATGTCTCTACCTATAATCTCTATTTCATTTTCTTGTACTATAATTTCCATGCATGCTATTGATGCATTTGTTATGGTTGCCTCAGCACAGAGATCAGGAACAACTGTCACCTTTGAAATAATATAAGGATGGGTCATAAGTTGCATCTGTTGGAGATTCATGTTGCATACTTGAACCTGCTGAAGGTGGTATTTATATGGACTGTGTTGGTATTTATATGAACTGTGTTGGTATTTTATGGACTATATTGATAATTTGTATGGATTGTGTTGGTATTTTTGTGGATTGTATTGATATTTATATGGACTATGTTTGTATTTTGTAGACTGTATTGTTATTTGTATGGACTGTGTTGGTATTTTTGTGGACTGTGTTGGTATTTATATGGACTGTGTTGTTAATATTTATTCAATACTACTTTGACTTTTGGAACTTTGAATGGTAAAACATGCATGGCATGCAGATCTAGAAAATATATGAAGTGTATTTGTAAAATAAATAAAAAAAAGTCAAATATTATTAAAATATATAATATTATATTATTATTTTGACTTTAAGATAACCAGTCCAATATAAATCCACCTAGCCAAAAGTTGAGATTCTAGCCAAACTTTGAATTGGCATTGCCAATGCTCTTAACACAGTACACCACCTGGAGTTGCATTGTGTCTAATGACAAATCGAATTATAATTCCCTTGTCTGTTTCCAACTTCCTTAACCCTTCCCCTTGGGGCATCCATGTCTCTCTTATTGATTCTCGTCGCTTTCTGCTGCTGAATGCAGTAATGATTCCCACAAAAAAGAAAACCTTCTAACGCTCCTTAAATTGCTCACTTCCTGACTGTGTAACTATTGCATCTCTAACGAGGAGATTGTTTTATCTAAAGTCATTATTACATCGTGTGTTTGTGAAACTTGAGATAGGTTGTCCCCTGTCTGAAAAGAAGCATCCTTCTTCGCACAGTTGTCTATGGGATGGAGAGGTCTTGATTCCTGTTTCTCAACTGATGAAGCCTCTCTGTCCATTGTAACTAGATCAAGAATAGCCCAGAACCTGTTGACAACAAGAACACCCAAGATGAAGTTGGCGATACAGAGGCCAAGAACCCTTCTGGTGGAGATGCCATTACCAATCTTGTGAGGTCTGCTCAGACCCATTTTCAATCTCCAAAAAAGCTTCAGCTTTATAAGGAAGCGTCTGTGTTACAAATCAGAGAAAGCAGGGGATCCAATTAGAGAATGAGATGCACCTTAGTGACAATTCATATGGGTGTGTTTTATGTTTACTGTGTACCATTAACTTGTAAATAACCGTAATATTTGCAGAAAAATGAAATTTGCAGTAAAAAAGACAACGGATCCAAAATTTCAAAAAGGGCAAGGAATTCCAACAGTCTGAAATTTTGTGGAAAACTCCAAACTTTTCAAAGGGCTATTTGAGTACTCTGCATTTCCTCAACGCCTCTCATGTGTTTCATCTTCTTCACCCACACATAAATAGAGAGAGAGAGAGAGAGAGAGAGAGCGAGAGAGAGAGAGAGAGAGAGAGAGAGAGATTGGTTCGTGTATGAAGCTTTTCATTACGCTACTCAAAGACCAAAGATTTTTCCCTATTTTCTTTCTTCTTGGTAATTGATTTCAGGCACCCATCTGGTATGATCTTGATCTTTCTTCCTTGTCATACGTTTCTTTTCTTGCTTTCTTTGGTAGCGGAGAAAAAGGGGGAATGGCTGTTTTAGTTGTATTCAATGGTACATCTTTTTCTTTTGCACACCAATGCAATGCAGCAGTGCCATTTCTAATTTTCCTTTCTTCTCTGTCATTGGCTTTCAGAAAAGTTATTTAGTGTGACATATAGTTCTTAATTCACATTGCTGCATCTATCCGAAGTATGCTAGATCTCTTCTCCGAAAAGGTCAAATTCTATCTCTACCATGTTTTATTCCTATTGGCATGATTTGAGTAAAAATCTGTCAAATTCCATATTTACTTCTGGTACATCCGGGTTTTCTCTTATAATAATAAAAGTTCAAAGTACTAATCAAAGGAAAAAAATTACATAGACATATGTGATGGCATTTTGGGTGTCGCTCCAAGCTGTTCGCCATTAAGGGTCTTTTGCATTTTCATGTGAAGAACACGTTATAGGAACAGTCAATTGTGGCATTTACAAAATTATCCTATAATTTCATTCTTTCAGATTAGAGCATAGTTCAACCATCAAAGAGATCCACACCTTTCTTACTGATTGAAAAATTCCATGTTTCTCGGTACAACGCTTGAATGAAAAGGCAGGTTCTTTTGATTTAGAGACCTTGAACGAAGCAATATTCGTGTTCGTATAGGAATCTTATTTTGTTGTCACAATGTTGGATTTTTGAAATCGCTTGCCAATAGGGTTTCTAAGTAGAAAATGGTGGATTCTAGGTTTCCATCTTCTTCTAGTTATAACTAACCCCTTTGATTCAGATAATGAATCTGATGCTAAGCCTGCAAGATGAATTGCTCTGGAACATGTGGAGATAACCCCAAATTCTAATACCAACTCTTTTGGCAAGGAGGATGATGATGATGGAAGAGGAGGGCCTTCTTCATCATCATCCTCGTATTCTAGTTCTGCAGTGGCAAGAGATATATAGAAATAATTTCCGTGATTCGGGAGGATTGCAGAAACAGAGTGTCAAGAACTGGAGAATTATGCTATGTACAAGGTTGGGGAGAACACACAAACTGTTAACAACTGCCTGAAGATTGTAGAGGATAACAAGGACCACCCTTGAGAAGTTGCATCATCAGGGTGAGCAAATCACTAGGACCCACATGATGAATGTTGATATTGAAAAGGATTTGAGTCAGGTAAGCTTATTTATATTCTTGCGAGCGAGAACTTCATTCTTAAGTGTGAAACCCAGGAATGGTTTGTGATGTGGTGGTTAATGTAATCGAATCTTTTTGATATCCTGCTCATCTTTGACTTTGAATATCTAGGGTTGATTCTGCTTTCTTGAAGATGGTAGAAATTTATAATTTGAAGTACAACAATTAAGAACCTTTTGCAATTCATTTCTTGGGGAAAAATAACTTATGAAGCTAGTTTGCATAGCAAATTGCCTTAACTAAATTTAGGGTTGCATATGATTTCAAAGAACGTGGGTGTGTGAGGTTGTGCATGCGTGGCTGGGTGTTAGGGACCCCGATCTTGTCCCTAACACTAAGGACCACAAGCTTGCCTTGGTGAGGATGATGACTGAGTGACCTTGCCAACTTGCTTGGCCTTTAACAATGGGATAGTGTTTGAGTGATGAAATGATGAAGATGATGATGAAATTGGGTAGGCTAAGTGTTTAGGGAAGGCAAATCAATGTGGGTGGCTAGAGACTTGTTCTTGAGTGAGGCGCCAAGATGATGGGGCTAGGGATGAGTGGATGAGATGAAGCTAGGATTACGGGTTGGAGGCAACTAGGGTTGTCGTGGACTATGAGAATGAACTATGGTTGACGTGGTCTTTAAAGATTGGCTTATGATTATGGGTGTTTGATGCAATGTAGATGGCTTGAGGGTTTCCCTTGATGTTGGGGCCTCTTGGATGATGATTAGGATTGGTATGGTGAAGTGTAGATAGGGTTTTGTGTGGTGGCTAAGGGTGATTTCGAGATTGGGAAGAGATGGACTAGGTTGGAGTCTTGGATGAGATGATAGGGTTTGGAAAGTGTTTGAATGAGTTTAGGGTTGCTCCTTGACTTTAGGGATTAGGAGATGGAAGATAGGATTTAAATATGGCAAGATAGGATTGTGATCTTTGGTTGACTTGAGTGATTGTGGGGAATGAGAGATTTGAGGAATTGGATATGGTAGATGAGATGGAGTTTGAATGAGTCAAGGGTTGCTCCTTGACCTTAGGGATTGACTAGGATAAGATAAGGAAGATACGATTTAGATTTGAATATGGCAAGAGGATGGAGTCTTTGGTTGACTAGGTCTATGGAAGGAGTTGAGAGATTTAAGGAATTGGATGAGTGATTGGAATGAGTCAACTTTCCTTGAATTAAGAAAGTTGCCAAATAGGTCTCTTGATGGACGGCTAGGGTTTGTGTAAGTGGGGGCAATATGTAAGTCGGCTAGGGCTTAGTTGGATGAAGACTTTGTGGTAGCCGAATATGGAAGGGGAGTATATGGACTAGGGTTTTATGGAGGGGGTGGCTAGGTAATTTATGGAAAGTGGACTAGGGTAAACACTATAGTGGACAAGACTTAGTGTTTAGGTGGATCAAATGAGGCAATAGGGATGAACACGTATGAACATTGAAGAACACAATGATGAACAACTTCACCACCAAGTTAAGAATGCACAAAAATGAATGGACTCAACAAAAGAATATGAAGACTCTTTTTGGTTATATGAATATTTAGATATGCAAGAAAGTGTAGATGAACAAGATGGAAAATAAGAACAATGAAGATAATGGATGAATAATGGATGAACAAAATAACGCTTCAACTATTGATTCACGGATTGCACAATAGTTGAAATAAACCTCATAGATTGATAACTTGAAAATAACAAAAGATAACACAACTTGGATTCACGAATTGCACCAAGTTGCAAGAACAAGATAAGTTGAATCACACATATTCACGAATTGCAAGGTGATTATCCTCTACTAGGGATTCACGAATTGCACCCAAGTAGCCCAAGTGCCTAGCACCGAAAGGGTGATCTCAAGAACAAGTCTACCCACTTAGGGAATTTACCAAAGGTTCAAAAGATGTAAACTAAATGTCTAAGGGTCCTATTTATAGAGAATACAAAGTGGAAACCCTAATAGGTCCCTTGATAAATAAAACTGAAACAAATAAATAAATCAATAAACAAATTATAGTGGTGTGGAACCCAGGGGGCCCACGACATTGGCCCTTGGTGGCCTTGGCTAGCTCATGCATGCCTAGGACCATGTCCTAGGGCGGTTTTTGATGGGATCTTGATAGTGTGATTGTGTGCGTCTACAGGGAAGGGGCGTGTGTGCATTTGGTTGTGGGTGCGCCTGGGTGTGGGTGTGCATGCATGTGCATGGGGTTATGTTCGTGTGTGCATGCGTTTGGTTGTGTATGTGAGGGTGGGTGTCTAGTTGTGTGTGTATGTGGGCGAGCGTGAGTGTGTGTGTGTGTGTTTGTGTCAAAATCCCATGTTTAGTGGCCCACGAACAAGCTGCCAAGTATGCCATGACAAGCCTTGATAGGCCCATTGCTGATGCCTTGACATTGTCACTGATAAGGCTGGACAGCCCCACGGCCCATGCCTCGACATTGATGCTGACATACCCCGACAGCCCCACGGGCCAGGCCTTGACACTGTCACTAACATACCTTGACAGCACCACAGTAGCCCCACAGGCATGCCATGGCTCCTGCCATGACATGCCCAGGACAGGCCCACAGGCATGCCATGGCCCCTGCCATGGCACGCTCATGATAGTCCCACAGACATGTCATGGCACGCCCAGGATGCCCAGCGAGGCTACTGACCAAGCCAGCAACGCGCACGCCCAACGCCCAGGCACCTTGCCAGGGCCATGCCATCAGCAGCCCCAGCGCCCAAGCCCCTTGCCTGAGCCATGCCAGCCATGTCAGTGCCCAGGCCATGCCAGCCACACGCCAACAGCCATGCCCATGGCCCATGCCATGGGCCAACATATGACACAGGCAATCAGCGTCATTAGGTTTTCTCAATCTTTTTCCATTCATACTCTCTGAAAGAACATGAAAAATTAGAGAAGGCAAAATAAACTTATGGTCAGAAAACTAGAGTTGAGAAGGAACTCTATGATTCAGAAGGGTTATTTAGCTGTAGAACCTGCTCTATTGTTAAAAGATCTCATTGAAGGCTCCCGCTAGAATGTAACTTTGTCAAACCAGCAAGGAGGGAGTCGATTAGTGCAGGAAGTATCCAAATTCCCCATTTCCTTGAGACCAGGAGCATATCAGAGTCAGGAAACACACAAAGGAAGGGGATTTTACCATGAAATCTACTTGGCAGGTATTGAAAAAGCATACCCATATTTTTTTTGTAGCCAAAGTAATTTAGAGTAATTTGATCTCTCTTAAGTATTTGTTTGGAGATTAGAATTTGACGCTATATCTGTTGATGCAATTATCAGAAGATGTGGCATTCCATTAGTTTCAAAATGTCATTGCTGCAAATGGCACCTAATATTGAAAATATTGAGCACTTACGCAAATGGCACCTAATATTGAAAATATTGAGCACTTATTTGCTGAAGGAGATTAAGCTTGTTGGTATGGGAGCATTTTGCTGCAATCCTTGGTTTTTCAAATCTCCTTTCATTACTATAGAAAGACAGGTTTGTGAGATGGTAGCAGCTTTCCAGAAGAAAAGATAAGCTTCTATTTTGGTTTCCATAACCTCTGTTTTTACTTTACGGGACATATGGCTAGCTTGAAATGAGCATCTTCAAAATGGCAAGGAACCTGTGGCTGCAACAGTAGTTCTGAAAATAAAACTTTGTGTAATTTAGTATAATGGCCTCATTAAGCCATTTCGGCAGCTTTAATTTCATGCTCAGATCTCTCTACAGGTTCTGGGTAGTAACCCTACTAAACTCTAGGTTAAGAGGCCTTTTTTAGTGACTTAGCAGCCTCTCCCACTTCTAGATGCTTAAAGTTTAGTATTGATGGGTTTGCTCTTGGAAATCCTGGTATGGCAGGATGTGGTGTTGTATTGGGGAATCCAGATAGTGAGCTTATGTTTGCATATACACTTTATTTGGAAAATGGAACTAACAAACTGGCATAGTTGATGGCATTGAAACAAGATTTGTTATATTGTTTATAGCTAGACTTCAAATATTCTCTTTGAAACTGATAAGCTATTATTGTTCAATGGTTTCGTAATTCCACTTCTCCACCATTGCGATATTTTCATATTTGGGAGGACATTCTTGGATTCCAGTAAGTGTTAGATTATTCTATACAACATTCTTATCAAGAGGGTAATTTTGTGGCTGATCATCTTGCAAAGGTAGGAGCTTCGGCCATCTTAGTCTATTCTTTTGGCTAATTAGTTGTCATATTTGGCATTGGGGAAATATAGGATGGATGTTATGAGAATGCCTCGATTCAGTCACTTTTATCAAATAACATGTTAGCATTTGTTCTATTGTTTTGTAGATTTCAACTGCAATTAGTACAGGGTATAGATATAGTTTTTTCAAGGCCTTGGTTTTGTTGGGTTTTCTTGTGTCCTCCAAACTTTACTTGTAAGAGGTATTCATCTGCTAAAAGTGAGAGTTATCAATAATATGGGGGTATCGTATCTTTCTTTTCTAAAAAAACATTGTTTTGATTATATTCTCTTTATCTCCCTCATTATGCTCTGCATGCCAGATGCATGCACTCAAGGAAAACCCAAAAATATGTAGAACGGAGCTTAATTGCCATATTGTTGCCAATATGCTTTACTCTCCCAACACTAGCAAGCTCCTTACATACAGAACTGCAGCAATACCCCATACGCGCCTATGATCATGCTCCTCACTAATGTTGGCCTCACACAAGTGACTCGAGACCTACTAACATGCCTCTTCCATCTCTTTATCTTCTCTTCCAACTTCGCCCAGCAGGGCTGATTAGCTAGGTCCTAGGCACATATATGTGCCTTTTCTACCCTCTTAAATGCTAAAAGAAAATCACAATCGCTGCTTCTGCTCTCTGTCGCCAATTAGACACATGTTGCCTCTCCTTGTCTCTTCATAGTCTCTTTTGTTGGGGTGTATGTGGAGACTAATTTTGGAGCTGAAAAAGTGTTTGCTGAAAGTTGGCATGACAGTTGGATCGAGCCAAAGTTCACTCGACATAGCTTGACATACCGCTCGAGCGAAGCTCAAGTCCGAGAGTTAACTCAAGTACTGCTCAACACTCTGCTCGAGCGAGACACAAACCCTAGTGTTCACTCGATCCTCGCTCGACACCCCGCTCGAGCCAATATTCATTTGGCCGTTTGCTCGACACCCCGCTCAAGCGAAGTAAGCAGTTTTGCCAGATTAGGGTTTCCACATCGTGTGTTATATATATGTCATATTTTGACATGTCTTGAATGGTCTCAGGCATATTGTGAGAGAGAACAATTGTCTAGTGAGTGCATATTGTGTGAGAGAACAAAAAGCTCTAGAGAGTGTGAGTTGAGATTGAGTGATTGTAATCTCCTCTAGTTAGTAAGATTTCTGCAGCTCTGTGGAAGTAAGCAATTTGCCGAACCACGTATATTGTGCGTTGTGTTCTTGATTGCGTTGTTTTTACTTTTATTTGTCATCGTTGGTGTGTATGTTTTGCATAACATTTCACAACAACTGGTATCAAGAGCCAAGGTCGGATCTGAAAGAGAATGATGGCTGGAGATAAAGTGAATGCACGAGGGATCGAGACGTTCGACGACACTGATTTTGGGTACTGGAAGATGCAGATCGAGGACTATCTCTATGGGAATAGGCTCCACCTTCCATTGTTGGGAAATAAGCTGGAGAGCATGGCTGATGCTGAGTGGACCCTATTAGATCGACATCTTCTAGGGCTTGTTCGGATGATCTTGTCCAGAACAGTGGCACACAATGTCAGTAAGGAGAGAACCACGATGGATCTCATGACGACTTTGTCAAGTATGTATGAAAAGCTGTCGGCAAACAATAAGGTGCACTTGATAAAGAAATTGTTCAATCTGAAGATGTCAGAAGGTATGTCTGTAGCCCAGCACTTGAATGAATTCAATACGATCACAAATCAAATGGTCAAGCTCCAAGAGCAGGAGGAAGAGCAAGATGAGATTTGGGCAGCGGATCACATGCTGGAGTTGTGGCAAGCCTGGCCACATCAAGAGAAACTGCAGGAATCAGGAAAGTGATGAGGATGATGCTGTGAACGTAGTGGCAGAAAAAATTCATGATGCCTTACTTCTTGTAGTGCACAGTCCAATTAATGATTGGGTATTGGATTCAGGGTCTTCGTTCCATCACTGGATGTATGCGGCTGGTGGACAGGCACTGGATGTAGTGGGAGTGGGTGATGTGCACATCACACTTCCAAACAGGTGCGTGTGGACTTTACAGCAAGTCAAACATGTTCCAGATCTGAAGAAAAATCTGATCTCTGTGGGATAGCTTGATGACACGATTTTGCAGTAGCATTCTCTGGAGGAGCTTGGAAGATCACTAAGGGTGCACTGGTCCTAGCACATGGTAATAGATCTAACTCTTTGTACTTAACATCAGGGTCCAGTGATGTGCAGGGAAAGACAAGAGTGCAAAAAGGCAAACTTGATCACGCGAAACATGTAAGGAAGCCAAAGGGAGTCAAGTTTTTCATTCCTCATGAAAGCCTGGGAAAGTTGGCTAAGGTTGCCAAGATCGGTTCGAGACCAAATATTCCTAGTGCAGTGGGAGTTGTGAGTCGCCCAGTGGATGTGCTGACTAAAGGCGATGCACATGGAAGACCGAAGTCGGGCTTGACTTCAGTGCATCTTTTAGCTTAAGGACGGGAGTTGTGAGCTACAGAGATGATAGGGTTAGGTTGGAAACAGTGGCTGACATGTGGAGACCTAGTCTCCAAGTGGGAGATTGTTGGGGTGTATGTGGAGACTAGTTTTGGAGCTGAAAAAATGTTTGTTGAAAGTTGGCTCGACAGTTGGCTCTAGCCAAAGTTTGCTCGATATTACTTGACATATCTCTCGAGCTAAGCTCAAGTCTGAGAGTTCGCTCAAGTGAGACACAAACCCTAGTGTTCGCTAGACCCTCGCTCGACACCCTACTCGAGCTAATATTTATTTGGTCGTTCGGACGCCACACCGCTCGAGCGAAGTAAGCAGTTTTGCCAGATTAGGGTTTCCATGCCATGTGCTATATATATATGTCATATTTTGACAAGTCTTGAATGACCTCAACCATATTTTGAGAGAGAACAATTGTCTAGTGAGTGCATATTGTGTAAGAGAGCAAAAAGCCCTATAGAGTGTGAGTTGAGATTGAGTGATTGTAATCTCACCTGGTTAGTAAGATTTCTCCAGCTCTGTGGACATAGGCAATTTGCCGAACCACGTATATTTTGCGTCGTTTTCTTAATTGTGTTGCATTTACTTTATTTGTCATTGTTGGTGTGTGTGTTTTGCATAACATTTCACAACATCTTTACTAACAATATTCATTGAATTTGCAACAATTCTATGTGGGTGGACGATAATGGTCACCCCTTAAGGGCTTAGATTGAGCAGCTCGAGGGCGGCCAAACTTTATTCTACATTAAAGTATTAGTAACAGGGTATTATGACATTGCTTCAGCACAAAATCATTTCTATTCTTCACTTTTTCTCCCACACAGCGTAATCTTTGCCCGAGGTAGAAACTTGAAAGTTTGAGGGAATGAGGTTTCCAAGATCCATCTTTGGTCCAATCTTCATGATGATCTTGTCATCAATCCTAGCTACATATAAATCACCATCAGATGCTAGTATGCTCACAATGCTTCTGGTATTGATCCCATTCCTCGACCTAATTGCTGTCAATTTGCTTATTTCCTCCTTTAAACCCCAATCAAAGAAATGATCAAAGAACTGCAAAGCATAAAACAATTTCTTTTAGTACTTTATACGAATTATTAGTCATCATGGTATGATACCATGATGAATTATTAGCCATCTTCAAAACAAAGAATTATATGAATAAATAAGATGGAAATTACAATGGTTGGGGTGCCAGGATGAGTTAGAATGTAAGCATATCCCTGCATGACTTTATTAGAGGGGAATGGCCAAATATGTTGAGTAGACCCTGTGTCATGATTGTCAATAAATGTCACAGCACTTTTTGGCTTTATTCCAATCAATCCTGGTGGCTTTCCGTTGGAGTCCTTTAACCTCCATAACTCCCCTTCCACAGCTGCTTGCAGAATCCCTTTCGTTGTGAAATCAAATGCAGTGACAGCCCCACCTGCAGACCCAACCCATTTAGCTAGAGCACCACGATGTGCATCCTGGTTGGGGTTAGGTTTCCCATCATCTCCATAAGCAAGAGAATTCCAGTTTTCCCCTACTGCAAAATCTGGCTTGGTTTGTTCCATATAATGTTTTATAATACTAGGGTCATAGCCCTTCACAAAATCAAATCGCCACCCATCATATCCAATCTCAGTCTTAAGCCAATTCATCCATTCTGACAACTCTTTCTGTACCTGTGGATTACGATGATCAATGTCAGGTGCAGGGTCATAGCCCTCTCCACTGTCAGGATTCCCAGTACCATCCGAATAGGCTATGTCATCCTTGCAAATGAAGGATGGACCCCAATCAAGACGTGCATCTGGAGTCCCACCTTCAAAGATGCTCCAAATTCCTCTTCCATCTTGCTTCTCAGCAGTTCTATGATTTATCACTATGTCAGCAACGACTTTAATCCCCTTCTCATGTAGAGCTGCAATGAGTACTTTCAGTTCATCCTTAGATCCATATTTTGAGGCATCAAGATCATATAGCCTTCCCGGCAAGTATCCTAGAATATAACGAGTTTAGATTGAGCATCTCTAAGCTACTCTATTGTAAAAAAACCAAGCATAGGATAATATAGATGATAAAAAAAAAAAAAACATTTAATTTTTGGTTGTCAGTATCTCAACATCTTATTTATATGCACGTTGTTTTTCTTTGCATGTTACTTGAACAATCATACTTCCATGAGAATCAGATATAAGTCACAAAGCACCTTGGAAAACCTTCAAGTAGGCCAACCCAAAAGCAATTAACCCAACTGCCAACCCAAATTCAGACCACATACTCTATTTTCAAGCTAGAAAAACAGATTGAGACAACTAAACATGGCATCATTTGTAACAATATGTGATCAAATAAACTTGGGCCAAAAAAGTGAGGCCAAAGTCTGACCAGTTATGAAATGAACTTGGCAAGAACAAGAAATTGGAGATACCCTGGGGAGCAGCAGATTGAGAGGGAGGAGGAAGCCAGACATGAGTGATTTTAGCATTAGCTAAATCAGGAACAGAGTTCTTCAATGAATTGTACCATCCTCCTTTATTACTTGATTCCCAATTGAACCCCTATCATACCATACCATTGTAAACAATTATTATGATGCATGAATGTATATAGAAAATACAAAAAGAGAAAGAAAGTGGGTTGCATGACATGCCTGAAATAGCAAGGTCGGGGCCGCGAAGGAGTGACATAGTGAGATAAAGAGGCAAAGGAAACAGAGGAAAGTTTTAAGATTCATATTGTTTCATTGGAGTTGGAGGCTTCTGTCTAGTTTGGAATTCCACCGGGTGCTGAAATTACACGCATGATGCTCTGGACGTCAAGCGAAGAAATTAAAGAAATAAAGACAAGAAAAATCAAGTAAATAAGATCATGTTGAAAAGTATATTTGAGTTTTTGAGGACAATTCGTAAGAAATACATGTTTTGCTCATTTTCTACATCAATAGCACGATCCACTATGCAAGAAGATAAAGTGGAGGAAGAAAAATATTTTATTCACTTTAATGCTTGATTACATCATCGCACTTTGTATATATACAAGTGCACCCATAATTGATGGGATTACAAGAGTAATTGAAAGGCCCATAATTGATGGGATTGCACGACTAATTGAAGGGTAAAAAGGAAAGTATACAAGCTAAAGTCAAGGAAAGGATTAAAAAATCAGTTCAAATAGGTACAAGCATTTTTGTGAACCAATTGTGTACCGATGGCTAACGTGGGTCTTATTATATTAAAAAAAACAAAACAAATCACGAAAGGCATAGGAGAGGAGACATACTCGACCAGACCAGAGATTACTGTAGAAGAAATCCAGACCACGTCCAAGTTAGTTGAAGCGGCTTGCATGAGAAAATAGGAGAAATACTCGAAAGGCCAAACCAGATTGGAGCGGCTTGCAGGAGAAAATAGGACACGCCCAACTCCTCCATTTCACCATCAGATCCCTTCGTCAGGTAAAAGCAATCTCCCCGTCGCATTTTGTTGAAATATGTTGTATTGAATGCTGAAATGGAACCTGTATGTCCCGAAGGAATCACTGAACTCAGTCGTAGAGACCCATAACCAAACTGTGGTCTTACAATTGTAGACTGCGGCTTGGCCATGTGTACCCACGATAATAGAGAGAACTGAGAAGCTGGTTTAAAAGAGGTGGACAAGAAGGGAAATATGGATGAGAAGAAAAAAGAGAGAGAATAGGAGATGGTGGCCATTGAGGCATGAATGTTTGGAAAGAAAAGAGAAGGGGGAGGGGGATGGCAGCTGGAAATGAGAGAAATTACAGTAGAGAGATTGAGAGAATGAGAAAGTGGTATTTATAGCTAGGGTTTTGTGTTTTTAATACAAATGATGTTATGATTTATATTTATATTTGTATATATTTATATATATTAAAGGCCAGGTGGGCCCAAGGCCCAACTCGGCACCTGTCCCCTGGACTTTCAAATGGGCAAATTAAAGCTCGTCCACCTATGGAATGCAAGTGGGGTAGCAGCCCTACTCTCCATCGCATAATAGGCCAAGGTGTTGAGTTTTACCCTTACCAATTTGCTCTGCTTAGCTCATTATATTTTCATATTATTTATCATCTCATCATTTTTTCATACTATTTATCATCTCATCATCTTTTCATGTCATTAATGAGTGACGATTCCGCATGTTTAACAATCCACTATGAAGACTATGGGCTATAAAGATCTATGACCAAAGACCATGGCATGTGGATCTGTGCACGATTATTACTTGGTTTCGTTTATTTATTTCATTTTTATCTATAAATTTGTGAGTTTGTTTTGGTTTTCTGTTGGATTTGTGATATTTTTTTAGTTTGTAAGTTTGTTTGTTTTGACTGTAAGTTTGTTGGTTTTTTTTTTGGATTTATATTGGACTTTTTTTTGTAAAAAATGTGGTGTTGAATGGGGTGGTTTGACGATGTTGGCACCAATCCGCCCCCTAGTATCCTGACTAAGGCACCCACCCACGGAGTTAAGCCCCCCCCACCCCCTCTCTCCCCGTCCATGTCGACAGGTTTATGTCAAGATCCATTGACAAATGCCTACCTTTCTTCAAAGTCTTGCGGAAGGAAAAAGCATGGGATAGCGAGTGCGACCAGGCATTCAAAGCCCTCAAGGAGTACCTCACAAGCCCACTGCTCCTCAACCAACCCCGGTGTGGGGAAACGTTGACCATGTACTTGGTAGTCTCACCTCAGGCTGCTCCTCAGCGTTGGTACGCGAAGATGAGGGGGTCCAGAGGCCGGTCTACTACACCAGCGGGCGTATTAGGGGACTGAAACCAGGTACCCCTGCATAGAGTAGCTAGCCTTCACACTAGTAGTAACTACGCGCAAGCTGCATCCATACTTTCAAGCTCACCCAGTGTGGATCCTTACGGAAACCCCTCTACAAAAAGTGCTACAACGACCGAATGCCTCAGGTCGGCTTATGAATTGGGTAGTAGAATCGAGCGAGTTCGACATCAACTATGCGCCACGGAACACCATAAAGGGGCAAGTGTTAGCAGATTTTGTGTTGAGTTTACTGATTTCCCTATAGAGAGCATTGATGCACCTCCTGTCAAGTATTCGTTGACGGCTCATCTTAACGGGTTGGAGGGGGAGTGGGGGTGCATATCGTTGCCTAAGAAGGAGAAGAATACAATTACGCCATCAAATTGGCATTCAAAACAACGAACAATGAGGCAGAGTACGAAGCGCTACTTTCAGGACTATTGGTGGCCAGGTCTTTAGGCGCCACTGAGATTGAAGTATGGGCTGATTCTCAGGTAGTGGTAAATCAAGTGCGAGGAGAGTTTGCTGAAAAAGTGAAAAGATGAAGAAACATCTAGCACTGATAGAGGTCGAACACCCCCATTTCAAGTATTTCTAGATTCAGCAAGTGCCGAGGACAAAAAATCAGAAAGCAGAGAAGTTGGTGCATGTTGTGTCTGGACAGGAGGATTCCACCTACCAAAAAATACAGTGATCCCAATTGTGGAAGTACCTGCTGTGGGAATTGAGGTAATGGACATACGACCCGGAGCCCTAGTTTGGGCAAGAGACATAATCAGATATTTGGAAACCAATGAGGTACCCGAGGACAAATAGGAGGCAAGGAAGATTAGAAATAGAGCGGCACACTACACCATGATCGAGGGGGTCCTATATCGGAGGGGTCACTCGGCGCCTCTTTTAAGGTGCATCTCCCCAGATGAAGCGCAGTACGTGTTAGCAGAAATACACGAAGAGATTTACGGGAATCATTCAGGAGGACAAGCATTGGCTAGAAAGGTAATCAGAGCAGGCTATTACTGGCCTCAGGCCCTGCAGGACGCCAAGGACTACGTGCCAAGAGTACGCCAGGATGCCCCATTACTCGCGAGAGGAATTGAAGTCGATCACGTAACCTTGGCCATTTGCCCAATGAGGAATCGACTTGGTCGACGCTCTACTCCTGAGCAAAGGAGGAGTCAAGTTCATAGTGGTGGCTCTAAACTATTTCACCAACAGGGTTGAAGCTGAGGCCTTAGCAACCATCAATGCGAGCAACATCACACAATTTTTGTGGAGGTCGATGGTTTGCAGGTTTGGCATCCCACATACCATCATATCAGATAATGGGAGGCAATTCGATTCCAATCACTACCGCAATTTATGTCGAGAATTGGGGATCGAGTTTCGGTACTTATCCCCGGGACACCCCTAGTCTAAAGGGCAAGTTGAGGCGATCAATAAAACGCTAATAGGAATGCTTAAGAAGCAACTCAACGACAGAAAAGGGGCATGGGCAGAAGAACTCCCTGCCATCCTATGGTTCTACCAGGTCACAATGAAAACATCGACTGGGGAGACCCCCCTTACCCTCACATACGGTCACGAGGCGATGTCACCCGTAGAAATCAGAATCCCCACCTACAGAGTTCAGCACTTTGAACAGGAGTCTAACGACAGGCAGCTGGAAAAACAGCTGGATCTATTAAAAGAAGTCCGACTGGAAGCTGAGATAAGAACCTCAGCCAACAAAAGAAGGGCCGAGAGATGCTTTAACAAGCGTGTGTGTTCGAGAACATTCAAGGTCGGAGATCTTGTATTCAAAGAGACAGGAACAACAACATGGGATGAGGGAAAGCTAGGCCCCCGATCGGAGGGCACTTATGTGATCGTTGCCACAAATCGCACGGGCTCTTACCGCCTTAGAGAATAAAAATGAAATGAGCTGCCACACCCGTGGAACGCCGAGCATCTACGAAAATATTATTGCTAAGCCGGTTTATTGTCATAAATTTATATGTTCTCATGCACCTATTGCGGGCCCTATTAAAATAAGTTTTTGTATTTCAATGGCTAATTTCAGGAGCATAACATAACTTGCCGAGTGAACTCCCCTCCGACCAAATCAACAATCTCCATCAGTAAAGTCAATTCCACTAAATGGGAACTCAATCAACAATTTACCTCCATCAACAATCTCCATCAGCAAAGTCAACTCTACTAAAAAGGAAAGTAGGCCTAAAAGGTTGTCTAATCCCTCTTGCGGAGGAGTGTGAATCGGTCCTTAACCACCGAAGACAAAGGCTTACCTTCCTCGTTAAGCGTCAACTGGCGGGAGCGAGTCCAATAACAAACTACCCAAATGACTTTCCTCCATGCGGCACTATAGGGAAAGGTAGGCCTAAAACTTACCCTGGCCTCACGGCTTCCCGAATAACTTACCCCGGCCTTTGCTGAGGAAGTGTGGGATCAGCACCAGCCTGACCCAAATTTACCCTTCCCTGTTATGTCAATGGGCAGAAGTGGGTCTAGAACAAACTGTCCAGACAACTTACCTCTCCACGAAGGATGATAAGTGAGCAGGTGGCTCAACCTCCTCATTCGGGAAAGCTGGACCAGCCCCAGGGTGGCCCGAATAGCTTACCCCGACCCCATCATGGTGTAGGAGCGGATCAACCTCATCATTGTCCAAATTATCTCTCTGCAGGGCAACAGAGGGAAAAGTAGGCCTAATAGTTGCCTTATCCTTCCTACGGTGGAGTACGGGTCAGTCCTCAGCTGCCCAAAGGAAAAAGCTTTTACTTTCCTATAACCTTACCTCCGTATGGGATACCATAGGGAAAGGTAGGCCTAATGGTTGTCTTATCCCTCCCACACTAGAGAGCGAGATTAGCCTCATGGCTACCCAAATAACTTACCCCGACCCCCACTACGACGAAGTACGGGATCAACGTCAACCTGACCCGAACTTATCAATTCCTATGGTGTCAATGGGAGGGAACAGAGCAGGTCCAGAACAGACTGCCCGAACGACATACCACTTGTGGGGAACAAAGGAATGAGTTAAGCCAAAGGCCGTCATATTCCCCGCGAGGGAGAGCGGGTTCAGCCCCGAGACTGCCCGAATACTTACCCCAACCCCCACTGCGGCGAAGGAGTGGACCAGCCACTTTGTTGTCTGAATTACCTCCCCAAGGGAGAGAGAGGCAGTTTGGCATGAGGCATTCCGACCTCTCCTCGGCGGAGAGCGGGCCAAGTCCATGGGCTGCTCGAACAATGAAGTGAAAGACGTGGACATCGTTAATAAGGATGTCGGTGACACAGGACATCAACACGGATATCATCAAGAAGCACTACACGACATTGATCGGAGGACCCAGGTTTGCGACATTAACTTCTATGGCCAAAAGCAAAATAATGATACATTCTTGTTTCCGAATAGAACGAACACAGTTATGTTGATGGAGAAAGACAGGCGCAGTTCCAAACTGGCCGAACATTCAACCTTCCCATGGGCTAAGGAGGCAAGTCGGGCCTAAGGCCGTGCCGTCTTGCCTCCCCACAGCGGAGATCGGGATCACCCTCATGGCTACCCAAAGAAAAAATCTATGTTAATGGAGGAAGACGGGTAAAGTCTCAAACTGCCCAGGCTCCTTACCTCCCAGCAGGCCGAGGATGCAAGTCGAGTCCAAGGCCGACTTGACTCCCCGCAGAAAATAGCGGGATAAATCCCACGGCTACCCGAAGGATGAATCTATGCTAAAGGAAAATGTGAAGAACACCTACCCCATTAAACAAAGTCGTTAAGACTAATGAAAAGTGCGCAAGCTGGAAGACCGTCAGCTAGCGGGGTCGTCTGATACGGGCCGAGCATTGGCGGGGTGGACCGCAAAGGGCATCTCAGAGTTGATTTCTACGTTGAGAACTGCTTACCGAATGAAGGATGGGGACCATCGCGACTAAGCTCAATCAAATCATATTCCATGCAAGCAGCAGAACAAGATCTCCATCACTACGACGTGTCGATAATGCCTGAAGTTACCTCTAAAAGCCAAAAGGGATGTAATGAGGTAACTAATTGAGTCATACGGTGATGGCCATCACCCCGGAGCCGCCTAAAACCATCCACCAACTGTGGAGAGGGAGAAGAAATTGTTGGAGGAAGTGAAGATAGCAGATGGGAATGGCTTCGAAGTCGAGCCCCGTAAGCAAAAGGGCGGGAACGAGAAGACGGTGGCCCGAGGCGCCCAACAGCAGAGAAATGGCAAAGAGATTTGCTAGGAAAAGGTCGTGGAGGCTTGGGGCAACAACAACATGGAAGACCAAGAAGATCTGCCTGAAAAATCCACCCTCAATAGGCAGGGTCATTCCCTGCAGGGTCGTCACCAAGGCCTCTCGGAACTAGACCCTTCCAGAGGAGAGAACACAACTTCAGAGACTCCTCATGCGGAGCAAAATCCCCCACCTCCATGACCTTGAGGTCTCATTGGGGGTTCTGAAGAATGTGAGTCTTCATCCGCTCTAAGCCATCATTATAGCCTAAGCGCCACCCATCATCACGGATACCACAGACATAAGACAACTCCTCTCGCAAGCTTCAGATGGAGGCATCACGAGCTTTTAGGACTCACTTGGCTTCCTCTAGGGAGGCCTCAGCTTCTCTCTTCAGTTTGCTTTCATCCTCAAAGGCCTTCCTTTTCTTCGTTAGGGACTCGTTGACATTGTCGACCTGCTTCGTCAGCCACTAGTTTGACCGATCGTCAGAATCTCGTTGTTGGCGTAGCTCCTGATTGGCAGCCAGCAGCTGCTCAAGCTCTGCCTGTCATTCGTCAAAGGACCACTGCAATGTCTCCCTCGCCTCGTAAGTAGGTGAGGCCTCAATGCGAAGCTCACCGAATTCACCCTGGGACCTTGTCAAGTGGGCAAGGGCCTCCTCGGCTTCTTCTTTCTGCTTCCGCTCTTTAGCCGCACAGCTCAAAGCCAACTGTGCAAGTGAACAGAGAGCCAAGTTCTCGTTCCTCACCACTTATTGGCTGTCCACAATGAAGGCTACCGGATGCTCCAACCCCTATCATAGAAATCAGAGTCAAGACCAAGAAAATAAAAAAAATGAAAAGTCCAGGGAGTTGGCAAGTTAAAATTTTACCCTTGCAAATAGCCTCCGAAGTCTACCCTCCATCTCACAAATTCTGTCGGCATCACTAGGCTAGGCGGTCGTCCAAAGGCCTGCTAAAACTTCTTCGATGACCTCCTCTCCTTTCCCCTTCGCTGGAAACTCCGGGCGCCGTCGGCTCCTCGGCCAAAATAGCAGTCCCTGCCACTTCGACATCTACGGAGGGAATGGCCTCGGCCATGGGAGTGGCTCCGATAGCAACGTCTTGAATCGGTAACGCGACGCGAGGAGGATTCGTTATCTTCACCATCTTCTTGGAAAACCCTTGGTTTGGGCTGAATCAGAATTGTTAGAACATACGGGCCCCATGGAGGGATGGGGATATTGTCAGAATCGGACTAGGCAAGTGAGATCCTCTAGGGCTTCTTCCCTTTTTCCTCTACCGGCATGCTAGGGGAGCGACTACAAGCAGGCGACGTAACCGTGTTTATAGGGAATCCCACGTCAAAATGCAAGTTGGCAGCAGGGGGAAAATATCGGTGTAGGCTATCCTCAATCTGCAAAGCTTCTGAAGAAACGTCGTCTAGATGCGCCTTCACCTAGGCTCGAACAACCTTAAGCCTAAGTGCCTCCTGCAGGGTCGGTTTTGGGCGGCGACCTGTGTCCCCACAAACAATACCTGAAATGGTGAATACGGGAAACTGGCACTTGATATCCTTCCCGACCAGGTACTCTTATCCATTGTCCACCAAGAAGAAGAATCGGCAAGTGTGTCCCTTCACCACAGCATGTTGTGCCTCCAACCGAACCAGTTCTTGGATCGGCTGGAAGTTCTAAAGGTGCCGGCCCTTCTGCACAATGTTGTGAGTGATGAAAAACTCATGAGTTGTGAGGTTTGGGAAGCTTGACCCAGCTTCCTCCAACGCACGGTGCCAGATAACGCAGCACGAAAGAAGAATCCTCCATGCAATGGAAGGAAGCTAAGCAGGCTTGAACTCGAAGAAGCCTGAAACTTCTCGTACCAACTGGCAAAACGGCAACCTAAGGTCGCAAGAGAACATGGCGAGGTACACCACGACCTTATTGCCATAGCCCTCAGAATCCACCGCTCCTTAGGTGGGGGAGGGCACTACAAACTCTACCTTCGAAGGGACCCTGTAGGTCACCTTCAACTCCTCCAGTTCGGCGGCAATCACCACCGATCGCCATGAGAATTCAGCGAATTCATCTAGAGTGGAACCACCTTGGCCAACAGTAGTCTGAGAACCAACATAGGGCCCAACCTGTCTAGAAGGGCATGAAGATTTCTTTAGAGCCACGAGAGATCGAAAGAAAAGTAAAGAATTTTTGGGAGAAAATTGGAGGAAAATTGGAGGAAGAGGCAAGGTCTAATGAATTTCCACAAGGGAGGCAAGGTCCTTATATAGGCGGGGTTGACGTTTGAACTCTCGAGGCAACATAACTCCATGTGTCTCCCAAAGTACCAGAATCCCTAGATTATCGCAACTTTTGTAGAGTGTATTTGTTGATACGATGTGCAGAATAAATGGCTGCATAACACGAAGTCACAATGCAAGAACAGAAGGGACGCCACGCCACATTAATGGCACCACTACCGAGCTACACGCCACATTTATGGTACCGTCGCAGAGCCACGCCTCAATAGAAGACTCTGATAGTAGAAACAGCAGAAGAGGCACGAACTTTGTGGAAATAAAGATGATTTGCACCTCCCCCAACCCACATTATTAAAAGCAAGCTCCAGGTAAGAAAAAGCTCTCTGATCCCTAGACTCTCTCACTTATTTTCAAACTTCCAATAATACCTTACTAACTTTGGCATCGGAGGTTCCCCGGCCTTAAGACTGCCCTCTCCTAATTGCATTCACCACCATCTTTTGCAGGCCAATTTCGGAATACCTGAGTTGTCGGAGTTTGGCCCAAAGGTGTGCGAAACAAGACGTTAACAAGGATGATCTCAAAACTAATGATGATGATGATATGAAACGATGATGCAATGATTTTGTGATGATGATATGAAGATGGGAATGTAACGAGATGGATTGTGACAGTCATGAAGATGAGGATGTGATGAGATCATGATGCTATGAAAAGATGATGAGATGATAATGAGTATGGTGATATAATGAGATGAATCGTGGTAGTTATGAAGATGATGTAACGAGATCATGAATATATGAGAATATGATGTAATGATAAATGATATGAAAAGATGATGAGATGATAAATGATATGAAAATATGATGAGATGATAAATGATATGAAAAGATAATGAGCTAAGCCGAGCAAATCGGTAAGGGTAAAACTCAACACCTTAGCCTACTATACGATGGAAAGTAGGGCTGCTACCCCACTTGCATTCCAAAGGTGGACGAGCTTTAATTCACCCGTTTGAAAGTCCAAGGGACAGGTACTGGGTTGGGCCTTGCGCCCACCTGACCGTTAATATATATAAATATATACATATAAAAATATAAATCATAATATAATATATATTAAAAACACAAAACCCTAACTATAAATACCACTTTTTCACTCTCTCAATCTCTCTACTACCATTTCTCTCCTTTCCAGTGGCCATCCATACCCCTCCCCCTTTCTCTTCTCCAGCACCCCCTTCTCTATTCTTTTCAGACTTTCACGCCTCAATGGCCACCTTCCCCCCTTCTCTCTTTTTTCTTCTCATCCATATCTTCCTTCTTCTACACCTCTTTTAAACCAGCTTCTCAATTCTCTCCACTACTATGGGTACTCATGGCCAAGCCGCAGTCTACGACAGCAAGACCACAGCTTGGTTGTGGGTCTTTACAACTCAATACCACAATTTTCGTCGTGGGTCTGTATGTTAGAGACCCACAGTGGCTATGAGTGACGAGTCTACAAGTTTAACAATCCACAATGATGACCATGGGCTATAAAGATCTGTGGCCATAGACCACGGCATGTGGGTCTGTGCACGATTATTACTTGGTTTCATTTATTTGTTTCGTTTTATCTGTAATTTTGTAAGTTTAATTTGATTTTCCGTTGGATTTGTGATATTTTTCTTATTTGTAAGTTTGTTACTTTTGATCCGTAAGTTTGCTGGTTTTTGTTTGGATTTTTATTTGATTTTCTTTTGTCAAAAATGTGGTGTTGAACAGGGTAGCAACAATCCGCCCCCTGGTATCCTGACAAGGGCATACACCCAAGGAGTTAACATCTCTAGTGAAGAGTGGATGCTTTGCAAAATGATAGTAAAAGCTGTGTGCCTATTTCTCTCTAATTATTTAGCCTATCTCTCAAATCACAAATAAGAGACAACATAGTTTATGTATATATGATGTTTGCAAGGTAAACAACCAACAATGGTAGTAATAGAGAATGCAAAAACTAGTACAAATATTTTTACAACATTTATCTTAATATTATAAAAATAGACATCTATTCAATAAATGGTATATATCAAACCTGTAATTTTATAATTTCGAGATAACTTCATCTCTTAAAAACCTGTCATCACAAAATCTCTTGCAAATATTAAAAAAAAATTAAGGAAAATAAAAGTATACAATAACAAATATCAATAATTATAACAATAATGAAGCTAATGTGGATGATCTCAAAACTAATGATGATGATAGTATTTAAAGATAATGAAATGATGATGTGATGAGATCATGATGGTATGAATATGAGGATGTAATGAGATAGATCGTGAAAGTCATGAAGATGAGGATGTGATGAGATAATGATGGTATGAAAAGATGATGAGAAGATAAATGGTAAGATGATGATGAGTACGGTGACATAATGAAATGAATCATGATGGTTATGAAGATGATGTAATGAGATCATGAAGATATGAAAAGATGATGTAATGATAAATTATATGAAAAGATAATGAGATGATAAATGATATGAAAATATGAGGAGATGATAAATGATATGAAAAGATAATGAGCTAAGCCGAGCAAATCATAAGGGTAAAACTCAACACCTTAGCCTACTATGCGATGGAGAGTATGGCATCTGCCCACCTGCATTCCACTGGTGGACGAGCTTTAATTCGCCCGTTTGAAAGTTCAGGGCACAGGTGTCGAGTTGGGCCTTGGGTCCACCTGACCTTTAATATATATAGCTATATACAAATAAAAATAAAAATCATAATATCATATATATTAAAAACACAAGACCCTAACGATATATACCACTTTTTCACTCCCTCAATATCTCTACTGTCATTTCTCACCTTTCCAGCGGCCATCCCCCACCCCATTTCTATTCTCCCCCTCTCTTCTCTTTTCCTTTTATACTTTCACGCCTCAATGGCCACGTCTCTCTCTTTTTTCTTGTCATCCATATTTCCCTTCTTCTCCACCTTTTTTAAACCAGCTTATCAGTTCTCTCCATTATCGTGGGTACTCATGGCCAAGCCGCAGTCTACGACGGTGGTCGAGCTTTAATATATATAAATATATACAAATAAAAATATAAATCACAATATCATATATATTAAAAACACAAAACCCTAACTATAAATACCACTTTTTCACTCTCTCAATTTCCCTACTGTCATTTCTCTCCTTTCCAACGGCCATCCTCCTCCCCCTTTCTCTTATCCCCATCCTACTTCTCTGTTCTTTTAAGACTTTCACGCCTCAATGGCCACCATCCCCTCATCTCTCTCTTTCTTCTTCTCATCCATATTTATTTTCTTTTCCACCTCTTCAAACTAGATTCTCAGTTCTCTCCATTATCGTGGGTACTCATGGCCAAGCCACAGTCTAAGACGATAAGACCACAATTTGGCTGTGGGTCTCTACGACTCATTACCACTATTTTCGTCGCGGGTCTGTATGTTAGAGACCCAGTGTGACTATGAGTGACAAGTCTGCAAGTTTAACATCAACTGTGACGACCATGGACTATAAAGTTATGTGACTAGAGACCACGGCATGTGGGTCTGTGCACGATTATAACTTGTTTTCATTTATTTGTTTCATTTTACTTGTAATTTTGTTACTTTGTTTTGGTTTTCTGTTGGTTTTGTGATATTTTTCTAAATTGTAAGTTTGTTTGTTTTGATCTGTAAGTTTGTTGGTTCTTGTTTGGATCTTTCTTGGACTTTATTTTTGTAAAAAATGTGGTGTTCAAAGGGGTGGTCTGACAATAGTGGACCCAATCTGCCCCCTCCCCCCTGCGAGTATCCAGACAGGGGCACCCACCCCGAAGTTAAGCCCCCCACCCCCCTCTCCCCGTGCATGCGAGATCAAGGGCATGTAACACCACTAATGAAGAGTGGATGCTTTGCAAAATGATAGTAAAAGCATTGCACCTATTTCTCTCTAATTATTTAGCTTATCTCTCAAATCAAAATTAAAAGACAACATAGTTTATGTATATATGATGTTTGCAAGGTAAACCACCAACAATGGTAGTAATAGAGAATGCAAAAAATAATACAAATATTTTTACAACATTTATCTTAATTTTATAAAAATAGACATCTATTGGATAAAAGCAATAAATGGTATATATCAAACCTATAATTTTATAATTTCGAGTTAACTTTATCTCTTAACAACCTGTCATCACAAAATCTCTTGCCGATATTAAAAATAAATTAAGGAAAATAATAGTATACAACAACAAATATCAATAATTTAACAATAATGAAGCTAATGAGGATGATCTCAAAACTAATGATGATGATAGTATGAAAAGATGATGCAATGAGGATGTGATTAGATCATGATGATATGAAGATGAGGATGTAACAAGATGGATCGTGATAGTCATGAAGATGAGGATGTGATGAAATCATGATGGTTGAAAAGATGATGAGAAGATAAATGTTAAGATGATGATAAGTATGGTGATGTAATGAGATGAATAGTGATGGTTATGATGATGATGTAATGAGATCATGAAGATATGAAAAGACGATGTAATGATAAATGATATAAAAAGATGATGATGTGATAAATGATATGAAAGTATGATGAGATGATAAATGATATGAAAAGATAATGAACTAAGCCGAGCAAATCGGTAAGGGAAAAACTCAACACCTTAGCCTACTATGCGGTAGAGATTAGGGCTTTTACCCTGCCTACATTCCACTGGTGGTCGAGCTTTGATTTGCTAGTTGAATGTTCAGGGGACAAGTGTTGGGTTGGGCCATGGGCCCACCCAGCCTTTAATATATAAAAATATATATAAATATAAATATAAATCATAATATCATATATATTAAAAACACAAAACCATAACTACAAATACCACTTTTGCACTATCTCAATCCCTCAACTATCATTTATCTCCTTTCCAGCGGCTATCCCCCTCCCATTTTCTCTTCTCCCCCTCCCCCTTCTCTTTTCCTTTCAGACTTTCACTCCTCAATGGCCACCATCCCCTCATCTCTCTCTTTTTTCTTCTCATCCATATTTCTCTTCTTCTCCACCTCTTTCAAACCAGCTTCTCAGTTCTCTCCATTATCGTGGGTACTCATTGCCAAGCCACAGTCTAAGACGGTAAGACCACAGTTTGGTTGTGGGTCTCTACGACTCATTACCACGATTTTCGTCGTGGGTTTTATGTTAGAGACCCAGTGCGACTATGAGTGAGGAGTCTGCAAGTTTAACAATCCACTATGACGACCATGGACTATAAAGTTCTATGACCAGAGAACACGGCATGTGGGTCTGTCCACGATTATAACTTATTTTCTTTTATTTCTTTCGTTTTACCTGTAATTTTGTGAGTTTGTTTTGGTTTTCTGTTGGTTTTGTTATATTTTTCTGAATTGTAAGTTTGTTTGTTTTGATCTATAAGTTTGTTGGTTTTTGTTTGGATTTGTATTGCACATTTTTTTGTAAAAAAATGTGGTGCCCCTCTCTCTCTGGTGGGTATCCAGACGGGGCACCCACCCATGGAGTTAAGCCCCCCACCCCCTCTCCCCGTGCATGCGAGGTCAAGGACATGTAACACCACTAGTGAAGAGTGGATGCTTTGCAAAATGATAGTAAAAGCACTGTGCCTATTTCTCTCTAATTATTTTGCCTATCTCTCAAATCACAAATAAGAGACAACATAGTTTATTTATATATGATGTTTGCAAGGTAAACCACCAACAACGATAGTAATGGAGAATGCAAAAAACAATACAAATATTTTTACAACACTTATCTTAATTTTATTAAAATAGAAATCTATTGGATAAAAGCAATAAATGGAATATATCAAACCTGTAATTTTATAATTTCAAGATAACTTCTTCTCTTAACAACCTGTCATCACAAAATCTCTTGCAAATATTGAAAATAAATTAAGGAAAATAATAGTATACAGCAAAAAATATCATTAATTATAACAATAATAAGCTAATGAGGATGATCTCAAAACTAATGATGATGATAGTATGAAAAGATGATGCAATGAGGATGTGATCAGATCGTGATAATATGAAGATGAGGATGTAACGAGATGGATTGTGATAGTCATGGAGATGAGGATGTGATGAGATCATGATGGTATGAAAAGATGATGAGATGATAAATGGTGAGATGGTGATGAGTATGGTGATGTAATGAGATGAATCGTGATGGTTATGAAGATGATGTAATGAGATCATGAAGATATGAAAAGATGATGTAATGATAAATGATATGAAAAGATGATGAGATAAAGGATATAAAAATATGATGAGATGATAAATGATATGAAAAGATAATGAGCTAAGCCGAGCAAACCGATAAGGGTAAAATTCACCACCTTAGCCTACTAAGCGATGGAGAGTAGGGCTGCTACCACGCTTGCATTCCCCTGTTGGACGAGCTTTAATTCCCTTGCATTCCAAGGCCCACCCAACCTTTAATGTATATAAATATATACAAATAAAAATAAAAATATCATAATATCATATATATTGAAAACACAAAACCATAACTATTAATACCACTTTTTCACTCTGCTGTCATTTCTCTCCTTTCCAGAGGCCATTTCTCTTCTTCCCCTCCCTCTTCTCTTTTCCTTTCAAATTGTCACGCCTCAATGGCCACCATCCCCCTCTTCTCTCTCTTTTTTATTCTTCTCCATATTTTCCTTCTTCTCCACCTCTTTTAAACCAGCTTCTTAGTTCTCTCCATTATCGTGGGTACTCATGGCCAAGCCGCAATCTACGACAACCATGGGCTATAAAGATCTATCAATTGAGACCACGATTTTCGTCGTAAGTCTGTATGTTAGAGACCCGATGTGACTATGAGTCACGAGTCTGCAAGTTTAACAATCCACTATGACAACCATGGGCTATAAAGATCTATGACTCGAGACCACGGCATGTGGGTCTATGCACGATTATTACTTGGTTTTGTTTATTTGTTTTGTTTTATCTATAATTTTGTCAGTTTGTTTTTGTTTTTTGTTGGATTTGTGATATTTTTCTGATTTGTAAGTTTGTTTGTTTACCTGTAAGTATTTTGGTTTTTGTTTGGATTTTTATTGGACCTTTTTTTTTTGTAAATAATGCAGTGTTGAATGGGGTGGTCTGACGATGGTAGCACCAATCCAACACCCCCCCCCCCTCCTCCCCCTGTCTAAGCGAGGTCAAGTGCATGTAACACCTCTAGGGAAGAGTGGATGCTTTGCAAAATGATAGTAAAAGCATTGTGCCTATTTCTCTCTAATTATTTAGCCTATCTCTCAAATCACAAATGAGAGACAACATAGCTTATGTATATAGGATGTTTGCAAGGTAAACCACCAACAATGGTAGCAATAGAGAATGCAAAAAAAATTACAAATATTTTTACAACACTTATCTTAATTTTATTAAAATAGACATCTATTGGATAAAAGCAATAAATGGTATATATCAAACCTGTAATTTTATAACTTCGAGATAACTGCATCTCTTAACAATCTGTCATCACAAAATCTCCTGTAAATATTAAAAATAAATTAAGGAAAATCATAGTATACAACAAGTATCAATAATGATAACAATAATGAAACTAATGAGGATGATCTCAAAACTAATGACGATAATGATATGAAAGATGATGCAATGATGATGTGATGAGATCATGATGATATGAAGATGAGAATGTAACGAGATGGATCGTGATAGCCCTGAAGATGAGGATGTGATGAGAACATGATGGTATGAAATGATGATGAGATGATAAATGGTGAGATGATGATAAGTATGGTGATGTAATGAGATGAATCATCATGGTTATGATGATGATGTAATGAGAGCATGAAGATATAAAAAGATGATGTAATGAAAAATGATAAGAAAAGATGATAAAATGGTAAATGTTATGAAAATATGTTGAGATGATAAATGATATGAAAAAATAATGAGTTAAACTGAGCAAATAGGTAAGAGTAAAACCCAACACCTTGGCCTACTATGCGGTGGAGAGAGTAGGGCTACTACCTCGCATGCATTCCATAGGCGGACGAGCTGTAATTCACCAGTTTGAAAGTCTAGGGGACGGATGCCAAATTGGGCCATATATATTAAAAACACAAAACCCTAACTATAAATACCACTTTTTCACTTTCTTAATCTCTCTACTGTCATTTCTCTCATTTCCAGTGGCCATGCCCCTCCCCCTTTCTCTTCTCCCCCTCCCCCTTCTCTTTTCCTTATTCCTTTCAGACCTTCATGCCTCAGTGGCCATGCACCATCCCCTATTCTCTCTCTTTTTTCTTCTCATCCATATTTCCCTTCTTCTCCACCTATTTTAAACCAGCTTCCCAGTTCTCTCCATTATCGTGGGTACTCATGGCCAAGCCGCAGTCTACGACATTAAGACCACAGTTTGGTTGTGGGTCTCTACAACTCAATACCACGGTTTTCATCAGGATTTTGTATGTTAGAGACCCACTGTGACTATGAGTGACGGGTCTACGAGTTTAACAATCCACTATGATGACGATGGGCTATAAAGATTTGTGACAAGAGACCACGGCATGTGGGTCTATGCACGATTATTACTTGGTTTGTTTCATTTATTTTTTTCGTTTTATCTATAATTTTGTGACTTTCTTTTGATTTTTTGTTGGACTTGTATTTTTTCAGATTTGTAAGATTTTTTGTTTCGATCAGTAAGCTTGTTGGTTTTTTTTTTTTTTTTTATTGGACTATGGGGGCACCAATCTGCCCCCAAGGTATCCAGAAGGGAGCACCCACCCACGGAGTTAAGCCCCCCTCCCCCCTCTTCTCATTCATGCGAGGTCAGGTGCATGCAACACCTCTAGTGAAGAGTGGATGCTTTGCAAAATGAAAGTAAAAGCCCTTGTGCCTATTTCTCTCCAATTATTTAGTCTATCCCTCAAATCACAAATAAGAGACAACATAATTTATATATATATGATGTTTGCAAGCTAAACCACCAATAATGGTAGGAATAGAGAATGCAAATAACAATACAAATATTTTTACAACACTTATCTTAATTTTATAAAAATAGAAATCTATTGGATAAAAGCAATAAATGGTATATATCAAACCTGTAATTTTATAACTTCAAGATAACTTCATCTCTTAACAACCTGTTATCACAAAATCTCTTGCAAATATTAAAAATAAATTGAGGAAAATAATAGTATACAACAACAAAAATAAAAAATTATAACAATAATGAAGCTAATGAGGATGATCTCAAAACTAATGATGATGATAATATGAAAAGACGATGCAATGAGGATGTGATTAGATCATGGTGATATGAAGATGAGGATGTAACGAGATGGATCTTGACAGTCATGAAGATGAGGATGTGATGAGATCATGATGGTATGAAAAGATGATGAGATGATAAATGGTGAGATGATGATGAGTATGGTGATGTAATGAGATGAATCTTGATGGTTATGAAGATGATGTAATGAGATCATGAAGATATAAAAAGATGATGTAATGATAAATGATATGAAAAGATGATGAGATGATAAAATGATATGAAAAGATAATGAGCTAAGCCGAGCAAATCGGTAAGGGTAAAACTCAACACCTTAGCCTACTATGCGATGGAGAGTAGGGCTGCTACCCCGCCTGCATTCCACTGGTGGATGAGTTTTAATTCGCCAGTTTCAACATTCAAGGGACAAGTGCCGGGTTGGGCCCACCCGACCTTTAATATATATAAATATATACAAATATAAATATAAATCATAATATTATAAATTAAAAACACAAAACCATAACTATAAATACCACTTTTCTCTCTCTCAATCTCTTTACTATCATTTATCACCTTTCCAGCTAGGGCTGGGCTCCGACTCCGATGGAGTCGGAGTGTTCGTTTCTGAACTCCGACTCCGACAAGAGTCGGAGCCAAATTGGAGCTCCGACTCCGACTCCGAACTGGAGTCGGAGTCCGACTCCGATCGGAGGTCGGAGCTCCGACCTCCTATAGGAGCTCCGACATAAGATCGGAGCTCGACGTGCGCTCGACGTAGCGCTTGAGCGGAACTCTTCCAGAGAGGTTCGCTCGACTTCCGCTCGACATGTCGCTCGAGCGAACCTCTCTGGAAGAGGTTCGCTCGACTTTCGCTCGACATGTCGCTCGAGCAGAACTCTTCCAGAGAGGTTCGCTCGACTTCTGCTCGACATGTCACTCGAGCAGAGAGGTTCGCTCGACTTCCGCTCGACATGTCGCTCGAGTCAATGTTCAATACAACTTGTGCTCGACTTGCGCTCGACACCACGCTCGAGCGCAAGTGTTCAGTAAAAAAAATTTCGGAGTTGGAGTCAGAGCTTCTTGGAGCTCCGACTCCGACTCCGAATAGATATTTGGAGCTACTCCAAATTCCGACTTCGAATTTCGATGACTCCGACGAAGTCGGAGTCGGAGTCGGAGCGGAAGTCGGACGGAGTCGAAATTTTCTGAATTTTGCACACCCCTATTTCCAACAGCCATCCCCTACCCCTTTCTCTTCTCCCTCTCCCCCTCCCCTTCTCTTTTCCTCATTCCTTTGAGACTTTCACGCCTCGCCTCAATGGCCACCATCGTTTTCTCTCTCTTTTTTCTTCTCCAGATTTCCCTTCTTCTCCTCCTCTTTTAAACCAACTTCTCAGTTCCCTCCATTATCGTGGGTACTCATGGCCAAGCCGTAGTCTACGACGGTAAGACTACAGTATGGTCGTGGGTCTCTATAACTCAATACCACGGTTTTCGTCGTGGGTCTGTTTGTTAGAGACCCAATGTGTCTATGAGTGACATGTCTACGAGTTTAACAATCCACTATGACGACGATGGCTATAAAGATCTGTGACATGAGACCAGGACATGTGGGTCTGTGCACGATTATTACTTGGCTTCGTTTATTTGTTTCTTTTTATCTGTAATTTTATGACTTTGTTTTGATTTTTTGTTGGATTTGTATTTTTTCTGATTTGTAATGTTTGCTTTGATCTGTAAGTTTGTTGGTTTTTTGTTTGGATTTTTATTGGACTATGGTGGCACCAATCCGCCCTCCGGGTATCCAGACAGGGGCACCCACCAACGGAGTTAATGTTTACCTGACGAACGGGATCTGATGGTGAAATGGATGAGTTGGGCGTGTCCTATTTTCTCCTGCAAGCCGCTCCAATCTGGTCTGGCCTTCCTTGTATTTCTCCTATTTTCTCCTGCAAGCCGCTTCAACTGACTTGGGCGTGGTCTGGATTTCTTCTACAGTAATATCTGGTCTGGCCGTGTATGTCTCCTCTCCTCTGCCTTTCGTGTTTTATTTTGTTTTGTTTTTTTTTAATATAATAAGACCCACGTCAGCCATCGGTACCCAATTGGTACACAAATGTGCTTGTACCTAGAAGAACTGATTTTTTAATCCTTTCCTTGACTTTAGCTTGTATACTTTCCTCTTTACCCTTCAATTAGTCGTGCAATCCCATCAATTATGGGCCCTTCAATTACTCTTGTAATCCCATCAATTATGGGTGCACTTGTATATATACAAAGTGCTGTGATGTAATCAAGCATTAGAGTGAATACAATATTTTTCTTCCTCCACTTTATACTTCTTGCATACTACTGGATCGTGCTATTGATGCAGAAAATGAGCAAAACAAGTATTTCTTACGTCTGAATCATATTAAAGGATATCACGAATTGTCCTCAAAAACTCAAATATACTTTTCAACAGCTGCCGCTAAGTGGGATGCTGACTTCTATATCGAAGTTGATGATGATGTGCACATAAATCTTGGTATGGTTGGTTCGACCTTGGCCCGGCATAGATCAAAGCCACGCGTTTATATTGGTTGCATGAAGTCTGGACCTGTCCTGTCACAGAAAGGAATAAAATACCATGAACCAGAATACTGGAAATTTGGTGAGGATGGAAAATAAGTACTTTAGCATGCGACAGCGCAAATATATCATCCGGATGGGGCCGGGAAAAAGTTTGTGGTTTTGATGGTTCCAGAAAATTTGTGGGGTTTGAGTTTTTGGACTAAAGAAAGCTGTAGCATTTTGATTCTGGGTTGGGTTGTTTGGACCAGTTATCTGGTACTTGTGCTATAGATTTTGATTACTGTATCTAACATGAACTGGCAGAGATTTTATCTAATATTTCATCTTGCTTATATTAATAATATTATATACAATTTTAGAGTATTCAATCATCGCACACTCCATTTGAAACACCATGAGACTCACCTTAAAAAAAGAGTTTCTTCATGAATTTTAAATTTATTCACTTTTTTTCAAAATAAATACGTAGAATTTGTACACTCAAACTGTTATAGATCATTTCCCAATAGAAAAATGAGAAATTACCGAAGTCTTTAATAATATTATATCTTCAAAGTCATGCATAACCTTTCCTAAATAATAAATGATGTGAAGACCTTGACCTTGACTGACACCTAAAGTTGCATGATCTTCTTTGCCAATTGCCACCAAATTTGAAAGTGCAATTTCATCATTGAATCCTTGTGGTTTTTGCTACATAATCTGGAATAGATTTTTGTGTCAATCCATGCACCCAAAAATAAGTTATTGTATGGTTTGTATTTTTGTCAAATAAACCATTGGATTAAATTCTTATCCCTTCATAAAACAATTGCTAGTTCTTATCACTGAAGATAACACGTGTGAAACTTTGACCCTCTTCACCTAGTCTCACTTCTAATACTCCTTTGCAAACGTCAAACATTCTGGCTGTTTTGATAAGAAAGAAGACGATGAAGACGAAGACGCGGTGGATATTTCGTTTAGGAAAAGACAGGAGTAAGGTATGAAAGCCCAAAAAAGTGAGACTTATGAACAAAATTGCTTGCACTATATTCAAAGTCGAAAAATTTATAGTCTCGCATTCTCTTCCTTCGAATTTCTTTGCCAATATTTGCTCATTCTTCCATGATCTTATTTACTTGATTTTTCTTGTCTTTATTTCTTTAATGTCTTCCCTTGACGTCCAGAGCATCACGCGTGTAATTTCAGCACCCAGTGGATCACCCAGCAGAATTCCAAACCAGACAGAGGCCTCCAACTCCAACGAAACAATATGAATCTTAAAACTTTCCTCTGCCTCTTTATCTGATCTCTATATCACTCATTCACGGCCCCGACCTTGCTATTTCAGGCATGGCATGCAACCCATTTTCTTTCTTTTTTGGTATTTTCCATATATTTGCATTCATGCATCATAATAATTGTTTACAGTCGTATGGTCTGATAGGGTTTCAATTGGGAATCGAGTAATAAAGGAGGATGGTACAATTCACTGAAGAACTCTGTTCCTGATTTAGCTAATGCTGAAATCACTCATGTCTGGCTTCCTCCTCCCTCTCAACCTGTTGCTCCCCAGGGTATCTCCAATTTCTTGTTCTTGCCAAGTTCATTTCATAAATGGCCCGAGTTTGGCCTCACTTTTTTGGCCCAGGTTTATTTGATCACATATTGTTACAAATGATGCCATGCTTAGTTGTCTCAATCTATTTTTCTAGATAGAAAATAAAGTATGTGGTCTTAATTTGGGTTGTCGGTTGGGTTAATTGCTTTTGGGTTAGCCTACTTGAAGGTTTTCCAATATGCTTTGTGACTTATATCTGATTCTCATGGAAGTATGATTTTTAAAGTAACATGCAAAGAAAAACGACGTGCATATAAATAAGATGTTGAGATACTGACAGCCAAAAATTAAATGTTTTTTTTTATCATCTATATGACCCTATGCTTGGTTTTTTTCCAATAGAGTAGCTAAGAGATGCTCAATCTAAAATCGTTATATTCTAGGATACTTGCCGAGAAGGCTATATGATCTTGATGCCTCAAAATATGGATCTAAGGATGAACTGAAAGTACTGATTGGGGCTCTACATGAGAAGGGGATTAAAGTTGTTGCTGACATAGTGATAAATCATAGAACTGCTAGGAAGCAAGATGCCAGACTGGGGTCCATCCTTCATTTGCAAGAATGACATAGCCTATTCGGATGGTACTGGGAATCCTGACAGTGGAGAGGGCTATGACCCTGCTCCTGACATTAATCATTGTAATCCACAGGTACAGAAAGAGTTGTCAGAATGGATGAATTGGCTCAAGACTGAGATTGGATATGATGGGTGGCGATTTGATTTTGTGAAGGGCTATGCCCCTAGTATTATAAAATATTATATGGAACAAACCAAGCCAGATTTTGCAGTAGGGGAAAACTGGAATTCTCTTGCTTATGGAGATGGTGGGAAACCTAACCCTAACCAAGATGCACATCGTGGTGCTCTAGCTGAATGGGTTGGGTCTGCAGGTGGGGCTGTCACTGCATTTGATTTCACAACCAAAGGGATTCTGAAAGCAGTTGTGGAAGGGGAGTTATGGAGGTTAAAGGACTCCAACGGAAAGCCACCAGGATTGATTGGAATAAACCCAGAAAGTGCTGTGACATTTATTAACAACCATGACACAGGGTTACTCAAAATATTTGGCCATTCCCCTCTGATAAAGTCATGCAGGGATATGCTTACATTCTAACTCATCCTGGCACCCCAACGATTGTAATTTTCATCCTATTTATTCCTATAATTTTTTGCTATGAAGATGGTTAATAATTCATCATGGTATCATACCAACTTTGTTGACTGAAAGAATTTGTTTTATGCTTTGCAGTTCTATGGTCATTTCTTTGATTGGGGTTTAAAGGAGGAAATAAGCAAATTGACTGCAATTAGGTCGAGGAATGGGATCAATACCAGAAGCATTGTGAGCATACTAGCATCTGATGGTGATTTATATGTAGTTGGGATTGATGACAAGATCATCATGAAGATTGCACCAAAGATGGATCTTGGAAACCTCATTCCCTCAAAAGGTTTCTACCTCTGGCAAAGATTACTGTGTGTGGGAGAAAAAGTGAAGAATAGAAATGATTTTGTGCTGAATCAATGTCAAAATACCCTATTACTAATACTTTAATGTAGAATAAAGTTTGGGCCGCCCTTGAGCTGCTCAATCTAAGCCCTTAAGGGGTGACCAACATCGGCCACCCCCATAGAATTGTTGCAAATTCAATGAATATTGTTAGTAAAGAGACTATGAAGAGACAAGGAGAGGCAACACGTGTCTGATTGGCGACAGAGAGCGGAAGCAGCGATTGCGATTTTCTTTGAGCATTTGAGAGGGTAGAAAAGGCACATATAGGACCTAGCTAATCAGCCCTGCTGGGCAATGTTGGAAGAGAAGATAAAGAGATGGAAGAGGCATGTTAGTAGGTCTCCGGTCACTTGTGTGAGGCCAACATTAGTGAGGAGCATGATCATAGGCGCGCATGGGGTATTCCTGCAGTCCTGATATGTGAGGAGCATGCTCGAATTGGGAGAGTAAAACATATTGCCAACATTATGGCAATTAAGCTCCATTCTACATATTTTTGGGTTTTCCTTGAGTGCATGCGTCTGGCATGCAGAGCATAAAGGGGGAGATAGAGAGAATATAATCAAAACAATGTCTTTTTAAAAAAGAAAAATGTAATGCCCCCATATTATTGACAACCCTCACTTTTGGCAGATGAATACCTCTTATAAGTAAAGTTTGGGGGGTACAAAAAATCCCAACAAAACCAAGGCCTTGAAAAAACTATATATATACTCTGTACTAATTGCAGTTGAAATCTACAAAACAATAGAACAAATACTAACATGCTATCAGATAAAAGTGACTGAATCGAGGCATTCTCATAAAATATCCTAATATGGCCGAAGAATATACTAAGATGGCCGAAGCTCCTACCTTTGCAAGATGATCTACCACAAAATTACCCTCTTGATAAGAATGTTGTATAGAATAATCTAACACTTGTTGGAATCCAAGAATGTCCTCCCAAATATGAAAATATCGCAATGGTGGAGAAGTGGGATTATGAAACCATTGAACAACAATAGCTGATCAGTTTCAAAGAGAATATTTCAATAGTCTAGCTGTAAACAATATAACAAACCTTGTTTCAATGCCATCAACTCTGCCAGTGTGTTAGTTCCATTTCACAAATAAAGTGTAAATGCAAACATAAGCTCGCTATCCGCATTCCTCAGCACAACATCACATCCTGCCATACTAGGATTTCCAAGAGCAGACCCATCAATATTAAACTTTAAATGTCCAGAAGGGGGAGAGGCTGCCAAGTCACTAGTAAAGGCCTCTTAAACCATAGTTTAATAGGATTACTACCCAGAACCTGTTGGAAGCAGGCAACCATACAATATAAAGAATAATCAACAATTGAAAGTGAAATTCATACCTTTAAGTTGACATCTGATATTGGTGGAGAAAAATCCTTTGAAATAGCAGACTTGAAGTCTTCAAGTACCCATGAAGATGACAACAGGATCTGAAGATTAACTGAGTATTATTTACCTAATAAAATATCACCTATAAACAACAACAAAATGATACATCATACCTTTCCCAACTTCACTGCATCTTTTATTCGAGTTTTGTCCTCATGATACTGTAAATAAAAAAATAAAAATAAAAATATTAGTGATGAGCAACAATCTATTGAAAATAAGAACAATAAATTGTACCCATATCCACTTCTACCCCTTCTCAAAGATTGCTCATAATTCTCCAAATTCTGGACAAGCCCCACACAAAGAACCAGCTCCGTGATTCTTCACAGCCACAGTAGAAAACAAAAGGTACCCGCAAAGCAGAATAACCCAGAAAGCTCATAAACGTACAAAAAAAAAGGTAACTACTAAGCCAAAATACAATCTGGGTCTCTCTGTACAGATATCGAAGACATTGAAGAAGCTTAGATCATCCCCAGACAAAAGAATATACAGGAATTCATATTTGCTAAGCCAAAATCTGATAAGGAAACATAGAGATCCCACATGATTTCGCGTAAAGGTGACATTTCACCCCAGCCGCCCAGAGAAAATAGCAATCGGTCCATTTTTGTGCATGCAATCGGCCCCAAAGAAAAATTAGCAACTCTCCCAAATGGCAAATATCATCAAGAAATATAGCAAAAATCAATACAACGAAACGCTCGAGAGAGACAATGACTCAGAATGAAACATGGAGACAAAGTTAGATCTTAGAGAGAGAGAGAGAGAGAGAGAGAGAGAGAGATTACCAGAAATAACGAAAGCAAACTTTTATATTCTACATGAGTGACAGAAAAAAAATAGAGAGAGAAACGAAATAGAGAGAGCCGAGAGACAAAGAGATAACCTTGAAACAAGGCAGTGGAACGGAGTCCTGGAAGCTCGAAGTCAGAGAACGACGACGGCGATGGTGACTAGGGTTTCCGCAGTGGGCAGAAGACTTTTAGCCTTTTGCGGTTTCGATGCGTTTCACAAGAGACGTGCTTTTCGCCTTTCGGTTTCGATGGGTTGGTTTTAGAAGAGAAGCTTTTTGGTTTTGATGGGTTCGACGGGTTGATTGTTTAAAACCCGGTATTAAACTTTGACCCGATGAACCCGTTTTTATTCAGGTGGACCAAGTCGGTTTTGACGGACGGATTGGGCCAAGGCCTTTTTTGCACAGCCCTAAATATATGCGCTCTCCAAGGATTTGGCTACATATATTTCAGTTAATCGGCACATACTTCGTAAATATGCAAATGAAGATGTCTCTTTGGGTTCTTGGTTTATCGGCCTTGATGTTGAGCACATTGATGACCGGAGCCTCTGTTGTGCGATGCCCCCTGATTGCGAGTGGAAGGCTCAAGCAGGAAATCCTTGTGCTGCATCCTTTGACTTGAGCTGCAGTGGCATTTGCAAATCAGTGGAAAGAATGGAGGAGGTGCACCAACCCTGTGGGGAGGGCGATGAGGCTATCTGGCACACTAATTTCTGACACAAGTCTCTGTTCATTGTAATATATGTGAGATCAAATGGTGGTTTATTTAGACAACTCAATCTGCCACATTTTTGTTTATTGATGCCTCGGGACAGACGGTATATGATTGATTGAATTACTCACTACACAGATTTTCACACTCAGGAAAAAAAGAATGAATTGTCACTAGTATTAAACTATGTATAAATATAAATATATATTTCTTATTAAAAAAAATCTCTAGTTGCAAACTCAAATTCTACTAAGATATATCATATAAAAATGATTTGTATAAGTCTCAAATAGACAAGTCTCGCAGTCTATTTTTAAAAAAGTGGATCACACCATGAAAATGTGTAAAAAAAAAAAAAACTTTTCTTTTTTAATAGGACCCATATTTTTACAAAAGGCTTGGACGGAAACTTGTTTATTTTGAATTTGTACCTAGCACTACTCTATATCATAAACGTGGAGGATATAGAGATATAACACATTTAAAAGATAAAACAATACATTAATAGATAGTTTTATTTTTATATTTTATAAGAGAGATTTATTATGCATCAGCCATTATTTACTCTCACACCCTAAACCTATAACTTTTTCATAAGGTGTGGGGTAGTGTTTTTCATAGGATATGAGGATGTTTTTCATAGTGTGTGGGGTGGTGAATAGTGTCTGTTGAGAATAATTTTTCTTTGTAAGTAATTGGGGTAAATCATCTTTATATTTATAATCTTCTCAACATTTCATCATGAGATAATGAGCGGATAGTAAATAAAGAGAAAGTAGCATTATTTATTGGGATCCTATAACATTAGTATGTTGACACAACGAAAATTGCAAATAACAAAAGTCTACATAAAAAATATTTAAATGGCATGCTTGTAATTTAAATGGCATGCTTGTAATAGGGAACTAAATAACCTTAATTTTTAAGAAAAATAATCAGAATGCATGCATTTAATATAAGAAGCCATTTAACACACACTTGTTGAGCTCAAGTTTAGATTAGTAGAAGCCCGACACTCAAACTTAGCATGATTTTCAAAACTTCAATGTATGGTGATGGGTCATTGGAAAAAATGATAGATACATTTTTCACCCTCAGATTACTGAGATTTTATATTTTGTACTTCAAAATACAAAATTAATATATTGCATTAAGAATAACTACAATATCTTACATAATTATGTTCAAATACTCTGCAAAAGTACCCTTGCATAATTGATTAGAAGTGATTAGAAGTTTGCATGGTACTTTTTAAGTCCAGAGTGGTTTTTCATACTCCGAACACATCGATGGACAAAAATGTCTATCTTGAACTCAGTTGGTTCATAAATGAATAGTCTACTATTTATCATGAATAAGCTAAAGACATTATATGTGGCATTGTGAATATATCCCAACTAGGCCTGGGCAGAAAACCCGTGGACCCGTCCCGTCCGAATAATCCGACCCGACCCTACCGATAAAATGCAGGCCAAATGTATTTGCGAGTCGAACCCGTCAAATGTTGGTTTTAACCTGTCTTCTCTGCATATCTTCATCTTCTTCAGCAATCTGTGATAGGAAGTCTTGCCCGAGAACTAGCCCGTCATTGGTTTATATTTCTTGATAGGTGAAGAAAAATATACAGCTACTTTCAAAGGCTCACGTCTCCTGATCCAAGTGAATCTATCCACCATCCTGACGCTCGCACACAAATTCTCACAAACGAAGAGGGGAAAAACTAAAAAGAAAAAAAAGAATCAACAAGCTAACTGATTCCTAAATGGAGAGATCTCTTAAAAGATGGGCAGTCTCCTTGATCTGATTGGTGCCCAATTGTTCATCAACTGTTCAACCCCCTCCTTGAAATCATCTTCTATACTTAATATTGATGACAGACTCGAAGAAGATAGTTGAGATTGGTATTGCTCTAGCTCCTGCAGTAGCTCCTCTGCACGTTTTCTTGACTTGGAATCCGAGGACCCTGACAGTTTATCCTGCAGTACATCTTCAAGAACCATTCTTGCATCGGTGTATCGAGTTTGCTTGATTAGACAAAGGCATAAGTTGCTAGCCTTGTTTGCATCCGCATAAATTCTGAACTCTCGTTGAAAAGAAGAAATCTAGAGCCTGCAAATTTTCTGTCTGATGATACACTGCCATCTTTGAAAAATAAGAACATTAAAAAAAAAAAAAAAAGATGAAGAAGAGAGGTGCTCATCGGACCCAACTTTCAGCGGGTCAGAACGGACCAACCTGGCATGCACTACGGGTCGGGTCGGTCCCAGATACTATGCAGTTTGGTCGGGTTGCAGCCCTAATCCCAACAATCCCTCATCCACGATGACGCTTTTACGTCTCAAACTCATAAAATCTAGTTCTTATAACATTTGGTGGACCGAGATCTGTCAACCCACCTCAAATCAATTAGTATTAGGGAAGACATTATTATTTTTATGGCATTAGACTTGCACCATGTAGGCCAATTTTTAGAGTCATCGCAAGGAGCGACATTAGACTTGCACCATACACTCCAATTTGTTGAGAAACTAACGAGATCTTGGAATTTTGTTATGGGGAGGTTTGGATAGTGAGTTGAGATGAGATGAAAGTTGAAAGTTGAATAAAATATTGTTAGAATATTATTCTTGTTTTTAGATTTGAGAATTTTGAATTGTTTATTGTATTTTGTGTGGGAGTTTGAGAAAGTTTTAATGATCAGATGAGAAGAGTTGAGTTGAGATGCTCTCTCAATCCAACATGTTTCCTCCTTTGTACAAAGCCATTGTTTTAGAGGATAGAGATTAATACGACCCCATCCCATTCCCAGACCAAACTTTGTCATATAGTCTAAAAGATATGATGCATGGGTCTAATGGATGAAGATGATGTTAATTTCTAAGACGAGTATGGCCGTCGTATTCCCAAAACGATAGTGTCACATGCAAGGGGTCACAGATTTCCTTTATGTCTAGTCACTAGGGCAACCATTTTTTGTATAGCTAAAGCGGCGCATGAGCGCACACAGAATCCTTCAGATTTGGAGGTTCGGGCATAACCGTGATGGAAATTGTTTTCTTGTAACGCTGAAAACCAACCCAACATAACTCAACTTTCCCTTTTCAATATTCGACCAAATCGGCCCCCTCCAAACCAAACACCAATTAAACTCGATATAATAAAAGAAAGTTGAAGGAATTAAGAGTTGGGACTCAATTACAAAGTAATTCTGATTCATGATTAGGCTTATGATCTTTTTTTCTCAGATTTGTTTTTTCTCAGGCAGGCTTATCATGATCTTATTCCATAATATTCTTTTTTATGACTTTTTTACTTGAAATTCTCATTAATTACGATGTCATTGGCTCAAATTTCACAATATATATCCTACACAACATTATATCTATGTCTTCTATGGAACCATAGTACTTTTAAGTTGAAACTTGCTGTTTCAAGATCAAGTTTTTCAAAAAAAAAAAAAAAGATTAGGAACTTTCATCTGTTTCTTAAAATGTGCATTACAAACTTGGGTCTAAATTTTTTGTTATTTACTGATGCGATTAGTGTATAAATACATCATTTATAGTAAACCATATGAAAATATTTTTTTTTCAAAAGTATGTGTATGTGTGTATATATATATATATATATAGAGAGAGAGAGAGAGAGAGAGAGAGAGAGAATATTTTTCAAAAGTATATATGTATGTGTATAAGCCCTCCTTTGAGAGTCCTTTCTTATATGAACTCAATGTATTATGATAGATACTTTATGATTTTAGAACTACATGACTGTTGTGCACGATTGTTTATTTTAAAAAGTGAAAGGTAAGGCAAAGGTTAGTGAGAGAGAGAGAGAGAGAGAGAGAGAGATGTATGACTACATGTAATGGGGTTAATAAACTGACCATATAATGATGAGGATGATACCACAAAGGTTAAGGATGGATGGCAACGTCAGAATATATGGTTGACGGTGAACATGGTCATGACCCATTCTTGAAGTTCGATTCTTAAGCTGGTTGCTCTGGGAAGAACTATTGATCGTGAGGGTTGTCAACTCTAACACACGAGAAATGATGAAGTAAATAGGACTGTTCATCCAGGTTTCGAATCGGGTACCCGGGTATACCCAACCCGGAACCTGGGTTTCAAATTCGGGCCGGAACCTGGATGAATCCGAATTTTTACAATTTGAAAATCTAGGTTTTAGGCGATACCTGAGTTTTTTTTTTAATCTAAAAGTCTATATTCTATTACAAATTTTTCAAGAAAAATGTTGAAAAACATTTTTTTTATATATACAAAACAACTAATTACCTTTTTAACTAAATGCATCTAAAAAAAAGAAGTTCAATATTTGTCATGTAAAATGCATGCAACACATAATGAAATTCACTACATATTACATTATTGGTATTTATACATTACACTACAAAACACAAAATTACAATATATGAAAATTACATATCAAAAGTGGATTACAGAGAGCCAATACATAATGTGTCTCAATCAATGCATTCCTCCACAGCTGATATATGTGTATTGAAGAACCTTCATCTGCGTCATATGCATCTCCTTTCTCGAATTTCCCACCAGGCAAAGCTACATCCCCTGTTTGTCACATTAAAACATACATCTCAGCTAAGGTTATAACAAAACATATAATAAACTGAGTTATTATAACAAAAGTATGAAACAAGCAATTTTATTTTTCAAAATAATGCCCCTTCTCACTCTTTCGTTGTTCCTTGCACTAGTGCCCATTCAGATTCATGTGTGATCAGATGAAGTTAGCGATGATTCATTTGCAAGCAATTTCAGAGTGGAATACCACAAATGCATAAGAAATGATTATCTAGAATCTAGGCCAATAGCTTGTATATTGGTAGTACAATAGCAAATAAACGCCCCCTTGAACTCATTTTAGAGTATTAGAAGTGCTAAAATTTATTGGCATGAGAACAGAAAATAAGTTTTGAAATTGCAGATTAATGATCTAGTGAACAAACACATATTTCTTGAATATTTGAGCACTGGAATTCATACACTTGATATCATCGACAGTGACAAGTGAAGGATGTAATAGCACAACAACTTGGATAAGCTCAGCATTTGCAAGTTCAACCGCAACCTTAGCTGAGAAAATGCAAAGTTCAAATATCAGTCTCTTTTCAAAGCAGTAAGAAGATAGTGATTTAAAATATAAAACTCAAACTAAGTTATTATAACAAAATATATATAACAAAACGTAGACATTCCATGTATAATACCAATACCTCCATTGAAGAAGAACATATTCTCTCGTAACAGATTCTAAATTTTTCAGCATGAATGGGAAGGGAGACTCACAACAGTCTCGGTTGAAGATGAAGCTACATAATCATCAAAAAAATATTAAAAACTGAGTTAGATAGATATTAAAAAAAATATTTCAAGTTTTAAACTTACCTTCAAAGTCCATTGACTATATGTATTCTTCTAACTCTTGAATGTCGACTAGTTTGGTCCGTAACCAATTTTGGATGCAAATGAGGGATTCGATAGTTTCTGGAGACAATGAACTCCTAAAAGAATCAAATATGCGTCCTCCAGGACTGAATGCAGACTCTGAGGCAACAATGGAAATGGGGGTGGTTAACACAGCACATGCTACCTCAGCAAGGACAGGATAATTGGCAGCATTAACTCTCCACCAATCTAAGATATCAAAACCGAGCAAGTCTTTTACACACGCCTCAGACAAATACCTCTCTAGCTCTGATCTAAACTCCATAATACCCTGCTCCTCAAGGTATTTGGTGAACATGATCCGAAATTTAGTCGAAGGCGGTGCCGACTCATTGCCAATATTTGTATTAGTACTGCTTGGCCTCTCTTGAGCCACATTAGAACTCTCCCCACTAGCCACACAAAATGTGTTATATTGCTCGATGAAGAGGCCTAAAATAAGTTTAACATTGTCCTCTATCTTATCCACCAACTCACTCTATCATTGCCATCATTTTATATCGTGGATCAAGCACAAAAGCAACATATATCATCAAGTTGAACCTATTTGTACTGCCCCAATACTTGTCATACTTACTTCTCATATTTATGCCCATAGTACTAGTGATAATATCATTACTCAAGCACATATCATTTAATGCATCTTCAATTGTGCAAAGTTGCTCAAGATATACATTAGCCGTCACATACAAAGAACTAGAAATGTTCAATGTAACATCATAAAAACTTTTCAGTAACTCTACAAAAATTCGTGCATTTTTCCAATCATCACTAGTGGGGTTCACGAATTGCTCATCCATAAACACATATTGTTCAAAGGCTTGTTTATATTTTTCAGCGGTACTTAACATCAAGTATGTAGAATTTTATCTAGTAGGAACATCCAAGCAAATCATCCTCCCACTGATCTTTTCATTTGCCGCACTAAGCTTTTGGGTTATCGTGGTCAATAGATTGCACTTTAGTAAGGTATTCTCAAACCACCGATTGGTTACTAGGTGTTTTTTTGAATTTCTTAGGTAAATGTGGGATGGAATGGGTAGAGTGTTGTGTATATGTTGATGAAGGGGTTGGAAGACTCTCATGCTCCTCCACATCCACTGGAATAGAATAGGAGTCACCACCAACTCTTTGGGTTGTACTGATATTACAACTCACAGAATCTTCTTCCATCTGTTATTGAGTAATAAAGACCACCAAAAACAATATAATAAATAATCAAACACAGCAAATACATAACCAAACACACATATAATAGTTCTCTTTGTACACTATCAAACAAGGCCCGTGCATATGAAATAGTGGAATGTAATAACATGGTTTTAATTCCTACCATGGCACATATATAAATTAAGGATTACATGCCGAAATTCATAGTCATATGGTAGAAGGGAGTCCAGAGATGGATCAACATAATAGGTTTTACAATATTTATTTAATCAATAAATACTGTGGAGTTTATTTTGTGTATATAATATATATCCCTCTCTTATTCTAGATCTAAAACTTGGGACATAATACAAAAACAATATATTTACGACAGCCAAAAATATTAACGCAAAGTGATAAAAATACCGGCTGTGTTTTACGGAACATGACCATAACAATTAAATAAAATCTTAATGCCATTTCCTATCAATCCTATAAAAAACAGGCCATGGCATCGGTTGTATAGGTGCTCAAATATTAATAAGGTGTCACAGGCCAGCCCAGACCATCCAAGCCCATGAAAGACCTAACATATAAAATGCATAAATACAAGGTACTATAGCTTTCTTTTTTTTTTTTAAGGAGGACGGCACCTCCAAAACTTTATTGAGAAAAAACCCTCACTTATGGTGAAGGAAAACCTTACACAAAATAACAATAGCCAATCAAACCAATAACACCAAAACATAAACAAATTAAGGTCGTAAGCCAATTTTATCAATCCGGAGAATACCCCTCAAATGCCTAGGGAGTAACCCCTCATCCTCATATCTGCAGCTTCACCTTGCGGAGCCAAAAAATCTGCAACTTGATTTGCTTCCATATATGATGTCTAATAGTGAAGTGGACACCCTGGATGGCCTTAACCGTCTCCTCCCAAAATTTCCAAAGGTACCAAACCGTACAATTACAAGAAAGAATCCAGTCAACTACTATTTTAGAATCACAATCATTTTCCAGATTAAAGAAACCCAAATATTTACAAAAAACCACTCCCGCATGGAGAGCACGAAGTTCGGCCTCATTATTCGTTCCCTAGCCAAAGCAAGCTGTGAAGGCACCTTTAACATTACCAAATTCATCTTGAATCACACCGCTTCACCCACAAAACCCGGATTATCCCTGCAACTCCCATCAACATTCAGCTTCACACATCCAAGAGATGGCTTGCTCAATGCAACTAAACGTGGCCTGCATCTTTGAATCAAAACCAGAGGAATATCCAACCCAGTGAGCACCTATTCGTCAATAGGAGATACGGAACCACACTTAGCTTGTTCCGCTACCAATTTCCAGAGCCAAACTCTAAGAGATCGCCACACCCCTTCCACCCATTCATTTACTCCTTCCATGCGCACCTTGCAACTGTGATGCCACAGACGCCAAGTGATAAGAGTCGACATCAGACCAATCAGAATACCCCTTTGAGATGATTTCTTTGCAAAAGAAAACCAGTGAAGTACAAGTCCCCACCAAGTTCCCGCAAACATAAAGGGAAGACCCATCACAACAGCAACTCTTTCCCAAACCTGAGTCACGATCTCACTCGAACAAAGACCATGTTCAAGAGAGTGTAGACTCTAGAGTGCAACAATCACATCTAGAAGCCAATTGCACGCCACAGTTCTGCACTCTAGAGTCCACCGACAAGCATTGAAAGCAAGTCACATACATAATGAAATTATTTTCGACAAAAGTTTATGCCAAATCCACTCCATACCTGGAACTTTCTCTTGTTTCAAACGTATCACCTCCCATGCACTCGCTGAAGAGAGAACCCCATCCGACATCAGCTTCCATATGATAACATCTTCCCCTTCCATCTTTGCAGAAAAGGAACAAAGAATATTCCCCATCACCTCAATTCCCACCAACTCCTCCAACACTTCCAGGTCCCAACCAGAGTCATTCCAGCAATCCTTAATTTGAAGAAAACGATTAGCAATCACTGTAGCACGCAAGCATAATGGCCCAGATGCAAGACACCGATCAAACCAAAAAGATGTCGTGCCTTCTCTAATTCTCCAACTAATATTATCACAAACATCTGGAAGAACTCTATCACCGATTTCCAGAACCTTGAACAAGCCGGCGTATTTTTTGCAAGGGAAAGGTAACCATGTTTTTGCTTTGAAAAATCGAGTCCACAAATTGTCCATAGTCAACAGGCGCCAAGCAAATTTCATATGAAGAGATTGTTGCACATCCACGAACTCTCTAAGACCCAAACCCCCTCCAAAGTCGGCGAACACATTTGGACCAAGGATACCATTTTTTCCTTGCCCTTCCATTAAATATCACCCCAAAAGAAAGTCAATAAAATGGAATTTATTTTTTTCAAGATAACCATTGGAACATTAAGCACAGCTAACTAGATCAGCAACTAGAGGGTTTTTTCAAAAATGATGGTGAAAGTCCAAAACTGTGAAGCTCAATTCGATTTTGATACAATTAGTTATATAAGAAAAATGTTGCTTTTGGATTTGGGAACAAAAGCTGATTTTTGGTGAAAATTGTTGAATACTAATAATATTTTATCTCAAGCAGGTACGAGCAATTTCATCTTTATTATGATCTTACAAAAACCAAAAAGGGAGAACGATGCAGATCACATCGTCATCAAAAGCATAGAAAAACATATATATATATATATATATATATATATATATAGATTGATAGAGGACGAGAAGGCTTGAGAAGTGCACCTCATGATTTTCTGAGTCTTAACATTGAAATAGTTTAGGAATATTACTTGGCCTCCCACAACATATATATATATATATATATATATATATTTTTATATATATCATGTTAATAATGGAAATCTAACTAGCTACCAGATATGAGACATGAGCTGTATGTTTGTGTCCCATTTTGAGCAAATATATATTTGTTCAAGGATTTGTTAAGGATATCCCAATACAGAAATTAATGGTACAATTCAGAAACTGTGAAGTTCATGATCTGTCAATTAATTTATATGTACAATTTGCCAATTGAAGGAAATTAAACTATATATATATATATATATATATATATATATATGTACATGAGTTTGTAAGCTGGAACCATTAGGCACTTTGAAATTCAACTGATCTGCACTTTAGAAGATTAGAAGTACGACGTTTTGAACTTAACCAACATTAATTTAATTTAGCAGCTAGCTAGCTGGAATTCATGGACCATAATTAATATATATATATATATATATATATATATATCTAAAGAGACATCAAGGAAATTAATTAAGGAACATTACTTCAAGAATTGGGTATTGAAAATTCAACTAAAATGTCCTACTCTGTATATATAACTACATGCATGCAGTACTACTATCAGATTAAGACATGCATCATGACACAGTACCATTTCATAATTAATGTAAAGGATACAGAAAATACAGGAAAAGAATCGACAGGGCTAGTTATCACGGGTTAATGTAATAGAGAAGATGTATTGACAAACCGAGAGAACTCAAAATAAAAAGAAAATCAACATGGGTATATCAACATAAAAAAAATGTGAAACTAATACTTGATCTGTGATCAACTAAAATCTAGATAGATCCCCACTTTTACCAGATGCATCTTCCATTTAGAGAAAATCAATGTAATTATATTCCTTTGCTAGAATCACGATTCATGACATTTGGGCCAGATTTTCAAGTATAGATTCAGCATGCATTATAAAAGCAATCAAACAAATAAATAATCATTTTCATTCATCACTACAACAGAATCAGATTTCCAAGCACATTCAGTTATACACAGCGCATCACTACAACAGAGCAAGAAAGTACAACCGATTTCAAACACAATGTTTTCTCACAACCTAAATCAAGATAATAGAACCAATACAAAGAGAGAGTGCATGTGTGTGAAATGGAGAAAGACTAACCTTGGGTTGTAGAAGTCGACGAAAGAGCGAAAAAGTGGAAGACGACGGCCACGAGGAACTGAGCCTCGATCAGCAGAGGTCTAGTGTTTCTGAGGATGACGGAGATGACGGCTAGTCAGTGATGATGATGATGGGGTCACGGGAATGACGGCAAGTCGGCGACGGTGATGATGGGGTCACGAGGGAGGTTAGGGTTTCTGGAATCTGAGTAATGAGAGAGAGAGAGAGAGAGAGAGAGAGGGGGGGGGAGACGAGGATTTTAACCCCAGTGCCAAAACGACGCCATTTTGGTTTATCAAAACAGCATCATTTTGACACTGGGGTCAGTTTATAAAAAAATCCGAGTTCTGGATTTTAAACCTGGTATCAACCCGAGTTTGTTCTGGGCCGGAACCCGTAATCAAAACCAGGATAACCGGGTTCCCAACTGGGCTGGAAAAAAATCCGACCCGAATGAACAATGCTTATGCTAGAAGTAAAGGTAACGAATGATTAATGATGTTAAGAAGATTAATGTTTATGCTTGAAGATGAGGTAAAAGGATGTTTCTTAATGCCTTATTATTAATGTTTGATTTAAACTAGTTTAAGTAAAGTTTTTCTCCTTGATCGTTTAAAGGAAACCACTTTAATTACCTGTAACTAGAAATTTACACTTATTAACTAGATTTCAATCACTTTTTAACTCTTTTTTTTTTATGTTTTATGACGTTAATTGATCAATCACATTAACTTGAATCTTAGTAGGGTCCTCTTTAACCTAATTAAACTAACAGATTGGCCCCTTTCTCCCTTGGAAGTAACAATCTGGTTGTGAAAATGGACCTTCACGTACAGCCACTAAAGACGACTTAATTTTAAGTAAACTCACTTCCTGACGAGGCTTTTACTGAAAATAAAGCAATGAAACTTTTTTTCATTGGCCTGAACCGGTTTAAATGTGATGAAAACTTCTTCTTCTTCTTCTTTTATTTCAGGGTCGGGGCTGCTTCACTTCTAGGTAGACGTTTAATTTGTATGTAAAAGATCAGAACCCATGATATAGATCATCCCCATCAAATTGTTTAGAACCCAGGCAGAAGCGTTTAGATAGTGAAAGTGTTTCATCTCATCTCATCTCATCATTATAACTTTCCCAGATTCCCATACAAAATATAATAAACAATTCAACTTTTTCAAATCTCAAAATAATAATAATATTAAAAAATAATATTCTAACAATATTTTATTCAACTTTCATCTAAAATCATCTCATCTCATCTCACTATCCAAATCATTTTTTGCCATTTAAAGTACTAGCTAGATCTCCTACTGGCCTAGCTAGCTAATATTCTTAGAAAAATTCAGATTCTAAGATGCCTTGGAATCTTATGATTCATTTTTCAAAAGTTGCTTAATTTCAAGCTTATCTTTCTCAATGTTTTTATATATTAAGAACAATATCGTTGGCCGGTCCATCTTGATCTAAACATGCAACTTTTTTTCATTCCGGGATGGCCTTAGCTAATTAGACTCGGGAGTTCAATAAGTTCATATTGCAATTAATATATCCCCGGCCATTTTGTTCAAACTCCACTTGGAGTAAATTAATTAATATTCATAAACTTGGAGAGAGCATTGGGAGGCAATGTAGCATTGTCCTTGCATTATATAATATAGAAAAACTCTAAATGCAGGCATAAAGGGGTAGGTCTCGTGCACGCCAGCCAACGTGTATTAATGATATGCTGCATTTAGTGAATTGAGAGGTTTCAGAAGGATGCACATACGCGGCCTTACAGGACTGAAATCCTTTCTGATGAAACGGTGTGTTTCATTAACATAACCCTAAGCCTCCTGCAGGTCAAATCCCTTCTAAATGAGCAACCTTTTTTAATTCATCAGTTTCGTATCTTCTCCCTGGCTGTGAGTCCAAATGTTTCAAGTGATTGGATCAGCAAGATTCTCATAGTACATAATCGGCATCAAAAAATTCTACTATAACAGTTAATTTGTATACATCCACCCTGGCTGTGAGTCCAAATGTTTCAAGTGATTGGATCAGCAAGATTCTCATAGTACACAATCGGCATCAAAAAATTCTACTATAACAGTTAATTTGTATACATGCAGAAGTGTTGAACTCTAGAAAGAATCACTCACAATTTAGTCAATATAACAATGTCTACTGACGCAGGAAAAAAACAAACTAACTAAAGAGAATAGGAAGTGAAATGAAGTGTTATGTGGGATCTGGGTTGAAGGCAGTGTGGGAGTTGGCTTGAAGGATCGAGGAATATTGGTTCAGAAAGTAACAATATTAACGGCCAGTCCATACGGTGCGTTGAGTGTTAATAAAGCGGTGCGCAACGGGAGTGTTGGGTTTTAATTAAACGGTTCGTTTTGAGTTGTTACAGGTTATAAAGAATAAAGTCGAGCGGCGTCATTTTGCTTCTTGATGAAATTAGGAAGTTTTTCACGAGTCTATTAATTAGTTCTGTTAGTGTTTTCTATAAAAGGGTGGAATGGTGTAAAGAAGGCATTATTGATCATTTTGTTGAACTGCCATTGTAAGGAGCTTGGGGATTGCTCGAAAATCTCTCAATTAGTTCAGTAATACTGTGATTCATTCTTGTGTCCTACTTCTCTGGCTAATTGCTTAGTATTTCAATATTCCATTGCTTGTGCACTCTGTGTGGAAGTTCTTGTGGATCTGGTTCGTGAGTTTTGGGGGAGGAGTAAGAAGGTATGTGACAATTGGTATCAGCAGTAGGCGATCCTTACAACAAAGGTCGCGATGGCAGAAGGAACGCGTGGTGCAATTAAAGATGCATCTCAGAAACAGTATGAAGCAGTCCAATTACAGCTTCAACATCATCAGCACTCTATCACGGGGATAACAGAAAGGTTAGATCAATTTTTCAATATGTTGAGATCAGTTGTGGAAGTTGTAAATGACATATCTCGTAATGATAGGGAGCTGAGATAGAGATCAGCCTCCTAGGAATCATGAGGAAAGAGGTGGTTTTCGGAAAGGAATTAGGTTGGATTTTCCTCGTTTTAATGGTCTTGATCCTGCGGGATGGATCTTTAAAGCTAATCAATACTTTGATTGCTTTCAAGTACCTTTTCATCAGAAATTAATGGTGGCATCACATCATATGGAAGGTGAGGCATTGGTATGGTACCAAAATGCCTTGGATTCTAGTCAATTTTACTCTTGGGAGACCTTGGTGGTGGCTATGCAAGGTAGGTTTGGACCATCAGCATTTGATGATCCAATGGAGGCTTTAATGAGATTAAAATAGACTAGTTATGTTGGTCTGTATTCCACACAATTTGAGGCACTGTCTAACAGGTTGAAAGGTTTGTCTGATAGACATAAGATGAGCTATTATATCAGTGGATTGAAAGATGACATTAGAATCCCTGTCAAAATGTTTCATCCAATGAATTTAGGGGCTGCCCTTGGCTTGGCCAAGTTACAAGAAGAGTATGTTTTGTCTTCAAGGAAACCTTGGAGGCCAAATCCTCATTTTGCTGAGAAATGGCCAGTTAATCATAATGCACTTAAAGATCTTGGTGAGGAAGGCAGCAAGAATGCTCTTCCCTGGAAGAGAGTGAATGCTTCTCACATGGATGAGAAGAGAAGGAAGGGTTTATGTTTTCATTGTGAAGAGAAATGGAATCCGAATCATGTTTGTAAAAAGACTAAGGTTTACTTTATTCAAGCTAATGTTAATGACTTACACCAATCTAATGGTGAAGGGCCTTTGTGTATTGAAGATGCAGAACAAGATCCTATAGATGCTGATGCCGTAGAAGTGTCTGTCAATGCTATTTCTGGTTCTATCAGTGCAAATGCTATGAGACTACATGGGTGTGTAGGTTCTTGTGCTGTTGAAATCCTAGTAGACTCTGGGAGCACACATAATTTTGTGGATCCTTTAGTAGTCCAGGATGCTAAATTGATGCCTCACCAAGTCTCTACTTTGCAAGTTCGAGTGGCCAATGGAGAAAAACTGTTGAGTCAAGGCAGTGGAGTGGAGACTTTTAAAATTCAAGGCTCAAGATTTTATGTGCCCTTCCATGTTTTGGCTTTGGGAGGTTGTGATGTTGTCCTCGGTGTTCAATGGTTGAAGACCTTGGGCTCTATCACTTGGAATTTTGTTAATATGACCATGCAATTTGAGTGGGGTGGTCAAATGGTGAGCTTACAACGTTTAAATTGTGCCAGTATACAGATGATGTCTGGTATGACAGGATTTAAGTCCCATTTTGTGAATAAACAAGGTTGGTTGTTACAGTTGTTGCTTGTGGAGCAGCAACAAGTGGAAGCTTGTGTGGAAGGACCAATGACTGACTTACTTGAGGAGTTCAGTGATGTATTTGCGAAACCTGTTGGTTTGCCTCCAATAAGAGTTTGTGACCATCCAATCAACCTCAAGGAGGGGGTTTCCCCTATTTCAGTTCGACCCTACAGGTATCCTCATTATCAAAAATTTGAGATTGAGAAAATTGTCCATGAATTGCTGCAATCTGGTGTGGTCAGGCCTAGCCAAAGTCCCTTTTCTTCTCCTGTGTTGTTGGTTAAGAAGACTGATGGCACTTGGCGTATGTGCATCGATTATAGGGCCCTAAACCAGGAAAGTATCAAAGATAAATTTCAAATCCCTGTTATAGATGAATTACTTGATGAATTGTTTGGGGCTAGAATTTTCTCAAAGATGGATTTAAGAGCTGGATACCACCAAATTCGTGTGAGGAAAGGAGATATTCTAAAGACAGCCTTTAGAACTCATGAGGGACATTATGAGTTTCTAGTTATGCCATTTGGACTCACTAATGCCCCTGCTACTTTTCAAGGTCTAATGAACCACATTTTCAAGCCTTTTTTGAGAAGGTTTGTCTTGGTTTTTTTTTATGATATCCTCATCTACAGTAGGGATATGGCTGAGCATTTGTTGCATGTGAAGACTGTTCTAAGTACATTAAGGCAGCATACTCTTTATGCAAAGATGTCTAAGTGCAAGTTTGGAGTGCAAGAGGTTGAGTATTTGGGCCGTATCATATCTGGGGAGGGTGTAAAAACAGATCCAGCCAAGACTGCAGCCATGGTTAATTGGCCTGTTCCTAAGACCTTGAAGTCCTTGAGAGGATTTTTAGGATTAACTGACTACTACAAGAAATTTATAAGAGCCTATGGGTCTATAGCAGCTCCTTTAACAGCTTTATTGAAGAAAAATTCTTTTTGTTGGAATGAGGAAGCTGTTGTTGCATTTGAATTGTTGAATGCAGCAGTTAGCAATCCTCCTGTATTGAGGTTACCTGATTTTACAAGTCTTCACCATCGAGTGTGATGCTTCTGGTTTGGGTCTTGGGGCAGTTTTGATGCAAGAGTCTCAACCCATAGCCTTTTATAGCAAAGCTTTGAAGGGAAAAGCCTTGCTATTATCAACCTACGAAAAAGAACTTTTGGCCTTGGTATCTGCTGTACAGAGATGGAGGCCTTATCTGTTGGGTCATTCTTTTAAAATCAAGACTAGTCAACAAGCTCTAAAGTTTTTGGTAGGACAGAAAATTGGTACTGAGGCACAAAATAAATGGGTTTCCAAACTCATTGGTTATGATTTTACAGTGGATTATAAGAAGGGCAAGGAAAATCTGGTTGCTGATGCTCTTTCAAGGAAAGATGAGGAAGAACAAGTTGTGTTAGCTATGATTTCTTTTCCCACTCCCTTGTGGATTGAAGAACTCAAGCAGAGTTATTCTTGTTTTCCTGATTATGTTGATTTGGTTCCTAAATTGCAGCAAGGTCCAAAACATTTCTCCACACAACAAGGGTTGCTACTCAGAAAGGGCAAAATGGTTGTGGTTCCATCTTCATCTATTATGTCCAAGATCTTGCAATATATTCATGAGAACCCACAAGCTAGCCATGTTGGTTATCACAAGACTCTTCAGAGAGCACGAAGGGATTTCTGGTGGCCAGGTATGAGAAAGGATGTGAGGAAGCTAGTCAAGGAATGTGAAACTTGTCAAGTCAATAAAAGTGAGAATGTGAAGTATCCAGGCCTTTTACAACCTTTACCTATTCCTGATTCCCCATGGTTGGATATATCCATGGATTTCATTGAGGGTTTGCCCCTTTCTAACGGGATGTCTGTAGTGTTGTCTGTAGTGGACAGGCTCACTAAATTTGCTCATTTCTCCCCTCTCTCCCATCCTTACACTGCGGTTAAGGTAGCTCATATTTTTTTTTAATGGTGTTTTCAAGTTGCATGGCTTACCTTGATCCATAGTTTCTGACAGAGATACAGTTTTCACAAGTTCTTTTTGGAATCAGCTATTTCTCTTGCAAGGTGTTTCTCTGGACTTTACATCTTCATACTAAAGGACAGACAGAAGCATTCAATAAATGCTTGGAGGGTTACTTGAGATGTTACTGCAGTCAACAACCAAAGGAGTGGACTTCATGGATGGCTATGGTTGAGTGGTGTTATAACACTACTCTTCATTCTTCCATTCAGATGTCTCCTTTCGAGGCTCTTTATGGTTATGGTCCACCTAATCTCCTGTCTTATGTGCATGGCATTTCCTCTAATCATGCCCGGGGGAGGAGTAAGAAGGTACGTGACATGAAGGCATTGAAGGGATGCACACATATTGGAGCCAAACTGAGGTTTTTAAAAAGGTTTCCATAGAAAGTAACCCTAATGGGTTTCCACCAAGATTAACCAGAAAGTTTTAGAGAGAGAGAGAGAGAGAGATGCATGACATGTGGAAAGCAGGATTCATTTTCCAAGTGGTTTGAAGTGTAAGAGAAATGGGTTTCGTTTTCCGAGCGATCTATGTATGGATGGGAATGGGCACTGCGTTTTTCTTTCTTCTTCCTACGTTTTGTGCTAATACTTGATCACACAACTCTTCCACAACCAAAAAATAAATAAAAGAGAGAGAGAGAGAGAGAAGGTTCCCTTTGAAACAATTAGTAGTAGTGCAACTTGCCTACTTTTGCCAATGAGCTGGAACTGATCATCATCGTTTGTTTAAAGATTAATACCATATATGTACCCTACTTTTTGACATGTGGTCTATATCACACCTTGCAGGCCCGCCCTTAACTAGCTTAGCTAGAGATGGCTTCCCTACCAGGACGTGACCATAGTAGCACCCAACCCACTGGAGAGCCAGACAGAAAGAGCCTACGGCGAGAACCGCAGGTGCTCCCTACAAGTTGGACTTGAGCCATAGCCTGGCCCCAGCCCCACAAGGGCATCAATAGTCCATGAGTCAATGGATCACCAACAATCCTGAGCATTTCCTATTGCGGAATTCGATCCCAAGATCTAGCTATTCTATATACAAATGAAGATTATCCACCTTATAATTAGAGACACCACTCTAATCAATTAATTAAATTGATTTATAATTCTATATATATATCTATAATTTCAACCCAAATTTGGAAAGTTGCATGAGGAGTAATGTTAGGTATAAGGTTCAAATACACAAACCTCATACAAGTCCTTTTTTTAAAAAAATGGGTTCCACTAATAAAGAAAAGTTTTTTTAAATTTTTTTTAGGTGAGATCCACTTTTTATAAATTCTTGCTCGCATGAAACTTGTCTATTTGAAGCTTGTACAAATCATTTCTCGTTGGATGAGTACCCATATTATATAGTTTTCTGAAAAGCACTTCATTCATGCTACGTGAGGCATATATATATATATATACTAGTAGTGGGGCAACGTGCGAGGCATGTTTGCCAGGTTCGCGCATTGCCCGGTTGAAAGAAAAACAAGTTGTTGTAAAACATCTATGGATCATATATATGGATTTCTTCATTACTTCAGTTTGTGATAAATATTTCCAAACCAAAATAGATTGACCATATCTAGAGTTAGTTTAGAGACAATCAGCCTGATGGGCCAACATATAGCCACCATTAGCTATTTCTAATAAACAACCAAATCATATACATTGGCCGGGTGCCACATGCTACAATAACATCATAGGAAAGTAATCAAGTAGGCCACAGTTTATTTTTTGGTCAATGAAAAAAAGAGAACAAAATCATGATAGCAGTGAAACACAAATACATACGACATCCAAAAGCTTTGATTGTTACGCTACTGATAAAAAACACTTTTGAAGATACTGCAGTTATCAACTGCAAATTAAGTTAACAAGGAAACCACTGTATTGTTATGACAATAATCTAGTCTATATGGGTTTGGTGTCCCATAAGTTTAATTTTCATTATTGCTATTTTAGATTTCTCAAAAAAAGGACGAATAATATAATCTCTTCATACCTTAAAAGATGAAGGTAAAGCACATGAAGAGAATAACAAATGAGAAATGCCGAGAAACAAATTTAGAGGCTAGCTACATGTCGATATTTCTTATCTAAACTGGTTGTGAGTCGGTTTTTTCTTATTTCATGCTCTCTTAATGCGACCACATTAAGGTTGTGCAGCAAAAAGAGGCTGATATTTGAGAACCTGCTATCATTATTCATAATTTTTGCTACCAAACACACAATTATAAATCATGTAATTTTGGGTTCAAGTTTTTGGGGTTCTTTAACACTTGATTTTGAACACACATTTTCAAATAATGTGATTCAGAATATATGCAACAAAGATTAAGCCTGCACTCTATTAACTACGAGAGTGTTCTCTAGGAAAGCACAATGGGAACATTCATCTTCTTCTTTTTATATCTATTCCACACAATTCAGAAAGATGCTATACACATAATCCAAACTGATTCCATCCGTGCAAACTTAACAAAAGCATGCTCATCACAAAGTCAACTCGACACCATCTATATTCTTAAGGTATATTTAACAATAGTTTAACAAAACACCATCTATAGTTGAACAGTAGATTGGTCAAACTGTTTAACGCAACACTATCCATAGTTATCATAACCAATTTTCAGTAAGGCACAAAATTGTAAGTTTAACACAATATATGATTATGATTAAACTTATTGTAAAGCATCTATAGATGTTATTGTGTTGAACTTATTGGATTAGCAAGATTGACTCCATCTTAGCCCTTAAGCAACAGAAAAGTGATCCTGGAATGATAATAGTATTAAATTAAGAGTAGTGATATGCTTTTTTTATATATAAGTAGTAGTGATACGCTTACAGCCCAATCACAATTAATTTACAATTCTTAATAAAATAATATTTTTTAAATATTTAAAAACATCAAATCAAAATAAAAGTCAAACTTAAATTTTAAAAAATATATTATTTTAATTCATAGTTGCAAACAAATTGTTAACAAGTAGTAGGTCTATCATCTTTGTTAAATTAACATAACCAAAGATAATTTTCTTACCATTTTGCATTGATATCAACTATAGTCATAATAAGACCCATTACAACATGAATATTACACTAACAAATAACTTGCAACATCTATAACATTAATAGAAAAATAGAATCCAAAATTTGTTTCATATATTATTTTATAAACAAGTCCAACACATGCAACGACACTATTATGACACATCTACCATTACAAACAAATTTAGATGTATACATAGGGAAAGACATGTGCAAAGAAAGATGCAAGCACTGAAATGCCTAAAGCTTACACAACTAACAGAGGCCTAAGCGATAGCCACATATTGTAAGCCCCAAGGGCAATGATGCATACTCATTGCTGAAAAACAAATTAAACAGAATGGGAGCATATAATTCACTGTAATGTCATAAGATGCCGTAGTTCAATACTTACATGTTTGTGGCTCACAAGAATAGCACTGCGACTCTGCGTGGTAAATGACGTTGATAATGTCGATGAAGGAGTAGCAGCAAGAGAAGAAGCCGATGAGGAAGAAGATGGTGCATCTGATTGAGTAGTTTGCCTAAAAAACAAGACCAAAGAGAGCATCTCAATTTCAAACAAGCCGAAAACAACTACCAGACCACAGAAGCGTCTGAATTTCAGAAAAAACTATGGAACAAACTCTCTCACCGCAAAACCCACCACTTGGTAGCTGAGGGGGAAAGATAAATTTATTGGTTTTATGGTTTGATTTCTTATTGCTTTTCAAAATTGAATTGTCAACCTTCTTACACCAACAAGTCACAAAAAGAATCAATGGTTTTATATTGGAATTCGCTTCATCTTGTAAAGTTCCTGCTTTTCTCAGGTAAGAAGCAACATAAACACCAATATCTCTAATGCTTCACGTCCTCATGCAATATTTTTAGTCATTAACTATTGGGTATCCAACAAAACAATAGCCCATATTCACCATAGACAAGCACACAACCAAATTGCATAAAATAATTTCTCTTACAAACAAAGCCAAATTCCTTTTCCCATCTTTCCCTTCATTCTCAAATCGATTAAAATAAAGCAAGCATTCACAGCGTCTCCCCGAAAATCAAATTTCCTCCAAACAAAACAATAACCAAAACGCTCCCCCCCTCCCACCCTAAAAATATAATAATAATAACTCTAATTAAACGTAAAAAGAAGAGAACTTTAATGGAATAATACAAACATATTGCGGGTTTAAATTGAATGACACAAATAGGGTACCTTGAACCGGTTCCATCCGAGGCCTTAATCGGCTGTGAAAAGGAAGAGGACGAGGTGCGAGAGAGTGGAGGAGGAGGGATGTAGAACTCATAGGATAACTGGTGGACGTCCGTGAGGTTTGGACTATCCTTGGTGGCTGGTAGCGTGGGTGGCAGCCAAGAAATGGAAGAGAGAGAGAGAGAGAGAAGGGCATTGTGGGCTGGATCTCACAATGAAGCTTGTTGTGTGGGTCACGCCGGCACTGTCTGTGGTGGTCTAAGGCAGAACCAGAGGCTAGATCTGCTGCATACGACGGTTGGCAGCTCAATGGGTCTTCCATAAGTTGACTACACGGCATTAAGCTGTTAAAGTAAATGAATTGTTTAATCAAAAAAATGAATTAAGCACTTTATTATGTAGCAGTTTTTAATACTTGATTCAATGTTAAATTCTGATATTTTATACTTAAAAAGAGTTGTAATGCAACTGGTTCACACCAAAATTAATACCCTAAAATTTTACTCCTCCCATATCTTACTTATGTTGCAGGGCATTATGAGAAAGATGTTAAAAGTACGTGAGTATTCTTGGAAATACCTAATTGGCACGATAATACCCAAGAGAAGGCACTGGGCAGCAGACTCACACATCAATTCACGCAAAAGATGAGGGGGACAACGAAATGCAAAGGGCATCAATTCACGCGTCAAGGACGGACAGTTATGGCACGATCTGGAAGAGCAGCTCACGGGAGACTGAGATTGTGGCACACTGCAGGGCCTGGAGGCAGAACAAAAGGCAAACTGCAGGACCTGGAACGATGCAAAATGCAGGGGATCATGGCCTCAGAAACTCATGCAAGATGCAAAACGGAAGGGCAAAACAGAAGGGCTGAAATGGGAGGCACGTAGAGTATAAAAGGATTTTTTTTTTCGTGCAGAGGGGCTCTCTTTTTTTTTAGCAGTTTTATTTTTTCTCTTGTTTGTTTTTTATTTTGGGTTTTCTGGAGGGCGATTTTATTTTTCTCAGTACTTGATCTCGAATTTTTTTTGGTCTTATCGGCAACTTTGTTTTTGCACAGAGCAACCATTATTTTTGGGTTGGAGTTTACTCGTTTAATTGTTATTTCCTGAGAGAATGATGTTAGGATAAGTTTTCATCTTGAGCTACAAGATATGGATTCTTCTGCTCTAAACTACTGATTAGAGTGATTCGGATACGATAAAAATCCATTTTATAGTTTTGCAAGTCGATTTTGTTGAGATAAGTCAAAAATCAGAAACTCTTGTTCTTGTTCAACTGTTGACGGAAGGCACAGCAGAAACTTGGTAATATTTTCAAGGTTTTTCATAGTTGGTATTCATAGTAAATTTATTTACATTCTATAGATACTTTGGACTGAAAATCTGGTCTTAAATCTTCATTTTCCAATTATTAATGCTTAGACTAGATTGACAATTGAGTAGTAGAGTTGGACATCTTAATCAGAGTTTGGAAAAGGAGAAAACATTCTTGTAGCCCAAGTGTTCGACATTTTGTGTCACTACATTTTACTAATGCTCATATTTCTCATTTCTTTTAATTTGACAAGCAATTAGAAAATCAGGTTCACTTCATTCTTCAACTTGTTTTGTCCAAAAATCAAAACCATCCTTATCATTAGTAAACTCCAGATTAGTACATAATCATCTTTCTTATTGTTTCTCTTTGGCCGTATAAATAGTTTTGTTTTTCTTTCAGAAAAATTCTCCATCCAAGCATAACTCAATACAAATTTGCTCTATGTGAATATTGTTGTCCCTGTGGAAATGACCATGGAACTCATCCATGTATTACTTTGATAACTTCTGCACTTGGAAGACAGATTTAGAAAGCCATCAAGTTTTTTGTGCCGTTGTCGGGGACAACTGGTGTTTATCAGAGCATTCTCATACTGTTGAGAAGACGTTTGTAGTGCTATAAACCTCTTCACAGTTTGGGTGACATTCTTCTTTGTTTTATTTTACTTTATTATTTTTTCTTCTTGTTTGTCTTACATATTTTTTTTTATTTTCTGCTCTTATTTGTATGACTGGTTGGACTAGGGACCATACTTCTCGGTTGGTTAGGACAGAATCACTAGCATCTTTTACCTCAGCATCACTTTCTCTTAAGTCATCTTCTGACACTAGTAGCACCATGGCTGAAAATGAGAATCATGATAGGGAAGTAGTAAATCAGAACATGACACTTAGAGATTATTTACAACCTGTCAGAACTAGCACACCCTCATGCATAATCCAACATTTGAATGCAAATGCCTTTAATTTCAAACCTGGAATGATTCCATTAATTCCACATTTTCATGGCATGGAATCCGAGAACCCTTACCTTCATATCAAAGAGTTTGAAGAGGTTTGTTCTACATTCATGGACCAGACATGCACTGAGGAGGTTATTAGATTTGAAGAGGTTTGTTCTACATTCATGGACCGGACATGCACTGAGGAGGTTATTAGACTAAAGCTGTTTCCATTATCCTTGAAAGATAAGGCTAAAACGTGGCTAAATTCATTAAGACCTAAAACCATAGGCACATGGCAAGAAATGCAAATTGAATTTTAGAAAAAATTATTTCCAATACATAGGACAAATGCACTTAAAAGACAAATCATGAACTTTACCCAAAAAGATTCTGAAACTTCTTATCAAAGTTGGGAAAAGTTCAAGAATCTTTTAAATGTTTGTTCTCGTCATGGTTATGAAAATTGGCGTGTGATAAGTTTTTTTTATGAAAGTTTGATACCTAAAATGCGTCAGTTTGTACAAACCATGCGTAATGGAGAATTTTTCTACAAAGAGCCTGATGAAGCATTTGAATATTTTGATTATCTTGCTGAAAATGCTCAATCTTGGGACACAACTGATGTGCATGATAGGTCTAGGCAAGTTGAGTCTGATCATGGAAAATATACTTTAAAGGAAGATGATGATTTACGTGCTAAATTAAGCTTGTTGTCCAAAAAAATGGAAGCCATGGAATTGAAAAAAGTAAATGAAGTGCATGCTGTCCATAAAAATTGAGAAGTATGGCATATGTGAGGATCATGGGCATTCAACTAATGAGTGTCCCCCAATCCCCACATTAAAAGAGGTATTGTTGGATCAATCTAATGTTGTAAATATGATACATAAACCATATTCTGGTCCTTACTCTAATTCTTACAATCCATGATGGAGAAACCACCCAAATTTTGGGTGGAGGAGTGACCAACAAGTAGCTCCAGCAGCCTTGGCTCCGGGACCCTCTCAACTCATAATTCAATCACCTCCAATGCAAAAGAAAGGACTTGAGGAGACGGTACAACAGCTGTCAAACACCTTGCAACAGTTTATGCAAGGTCAAACAACAATCAACAATCAAAACTCTCAGCGATAAATGACATTCGAAGCACACTTACAAAGATGACTACTGCATGGAGCTCTCAAGAAAAAGGAAAATTCTCAGCACAACCTCAACCCAATCCAAAAAGTCAGCCACTTCAAGGAGCGGTTGAGAGGTTAAATGTAAGACAAGTGAAGGCAGTCACTACTTTGAGAAATGGTAGGTGGTGAACATTCCAGCTCAAGGTTCAGACAAGGCTGGTAAAGTCTCTAAACCTGTACAGAATGAGGCTGAAAAGGGTGAGGTTGAACAAAATGAAACTGAAAAGATTTTATGTCCTGTACTTGCTCCTTTTCCTCAAAGATTGGCTCCCCTGCACAAAGACAAACACCAATCTAAAATTTTAGAAATATTCAAGCAAGTTAGGATTAACATCCCTTTGTTGGATGCTATTCAACAAATTCCTACATATGCTAAGTTTCTAAACGATTTGTGTACTGTTAAAAGGAAATTAAATGTGTAAAAGAAAGTTTTTCTTACTGAGCAGATCAATGCCATAATTCAGAGAAATACCCCACCAAAATATAAAGACCCCGGTTCACCAACAATTGTTTGTGTTATAGGAAGTTCAAAAATTGGTCAAGCATTGTTAGATCTAGGTTCAAGCATGAATTTACTGCCTTATAATGTTTATGAGCAGTTTGGTTTGGGGGAATTAAAGCCAACTCTTATCATTTTACAACTAGCAGACAGGTCAATTAAAATGTCAAGAGGGGTTGTTGAGGATGTCTTAGTTCAAGTAGATAAATTTTTTTACCCCGTAGATTTTGTTGTGTTGGATGTTCACTTGACACTAAAATTTTCTTTTCAAGCACCTATGATTCTTGGGAGACATTTTCTTGCTACTTCAAATGCATTAATAAATTGTAGGAGTGGTGTTTTAAAGCTGACTGAAACATGACCCTTGAACTAAACATTTTTAATATTTGTAGGCAACCTCAAGGCTTGGAAGATGTACAATAAGTAAATTTGCTGGAAAGCATCCTTGAGGAAGAGGCTTATTTGGCATACCAGCCCACTGACCTGCTGTTTGAGTTAGAAAATATTTGCGATCTCATCACTGATGACACCCCCATTGATGTTTCTCCTGTTTTTAATGCAGAAAATAAATTTGAGGCTAAATGGAGGCCAAAAATTGAGCAGCTCCCACCATTGACAGCAAGTTTGAAACCTTCAGCAAATTAAATCCCAACACTAGAGCTGAAGCCATTGCCGAATGACCTGAAATATGCATTTTTGGGTCCGGACAGCACCTTCCCAGTAGTGATTTCAGCCCAACTCACTCATGACCAAAAAGGGAGACTAATGGAAGTCTTAAGGCAGCACAAATGTGCTATTGGATGGACAATCGTGGATATAAAAGGTATAACTCCTCTTGTGTGCACTCATATGATTTATTTAGAAGAAAATGCTAAAGTCTCTAAGGAGATGCAAAAAGGACTAAATCCTACCATGAAAGAGGTAGTAAAAACAGAGATTTTAAAACTACTTGACGTGGGAATTATCTACCCTATTGCGGACAGCAAGTGGGTAAGTCCCATTCATGTAATTCCAAAAAAATCTAGGCTTACTATTGTGAAAAATGTGAAAAATAAACTAATTCCTACTAGGATTTCTACTGGTTGGCGAATGTGTATAGATTATAGGAAGTTGAATGCCACCACTAGGAAAGATCATTTCCTTTTGCCATTTCTTGATCAAGTGTTAGAAAAAGTTGCTGGCCATAATTTCTATTGCTTTCTTGATGGATTTTCTGGTTTCTACCAAATAGAAATAACACCTGAAGATCAAGAGAAAACAACTTTTACCTGCCCGTTTGGCACTTTTGCATTTAGAATAATGCATTTTGGACTATGTAATGCACCAGCTACTTTCCAAAGATGTATGCTTAGTATTTTCAGAGACATGATTGAAAACTGTTTGGAAGTATTCATGGATGATTTTCAGTGTTTGGTAGTTCTTTTGATGCATGTTTGACTAACTTACAAGCTGTTTTAGCCAGGTGTGAAGAGAAGCATTTGCTTTTCAATTGGAAAAAGTGTCATTTCATGGTTCAACAAGGCATAGTTCTTGGTCACATAGTCTCATCACGAGGTATTGAGGTTGATAAAGTTAAGATTGAGCTTATCTCCAAGCTTCCTATACCCAAAACAGTAAAAGAAATCAGATCATTTCTTGGGCATGCTGGGTTCTATAGGAGATTAATTCAAAATTTTAGTTTTATCTCTAAGTCCTTGTGTGAGTTACTTATGCATGATGTTGCTTTTGAATGGACCTCTTCATGTTAAAATGCTTTTGATAAGTTGAAAATTTTGCTCACTACAGCCCCTATCATGTAAACCCCTGTTTGGTCTATTCCTTTTGAGATAATGTGTGATGCTAGCAATGTAGCCATAAGAGCTGTTCTTGGACAAAGTTTAAATAAGTTCCCACATGTCATTTCTTATGCAAGTAGAACTCTAAATGGAGCCCAAAGAAATTATTCTACCACAGAAAATGATTGCTTGATGTAGTTTTTGCATAAGACAAGTTTCGAACTTATATTCTTGGTTCTCCTGTGGTTGTTTTCACTGACCATGCAACGTTAAAGTACTTACCATCGAAGAAGGATGCTAAACCACGTTTAATTCGATGGATTCTTCTTATCCAAGAATTCGACCTTATCATCAAGGACAAGAAGGGTGCTGAAAACGTAGTCGCCGACCACTTGTCTCGGCTTACATTTGCTAAAAATGAGCACATTGTCCCTATCCTTGACTCTTTTCCTGATGAACAATTAATGTCAGTTGAAAATTTGCATTGGTTTCCTGACATAGTTAATTTTTTGGTGACAGAATAAACTCCACCCCATTGGAGTGCTCAAAACATACGAAAATTCAAGCATGAGGTAAAGTCATTCTTCTATGATGATCCTTACTTGTTTAAATATTGTTCTGACCAAATCATAAGGAAATGTGTGCCTGATCATGAAATACAAGTTGTTCTTTCTTTTTGTCATAATGAGGCTTGTGGAGGACATTTTTCTACACATAAAACCTTTGCAAAAATTTTACAAAGTGGGTTTTATTGGCCGCATATGTTTAAAGATGCGTATAATTTTTACAAAACTTGTGAACCATGTCAAAAACTAGGCACAGTCACTAAGAGAAACATGATGCCTTTACAACCCATTTTGGTCATTGAGATTTTTTATTGTTGGGGGATTGATTTTATATGACCATTTCCATCTTCTTTTGGTTATTTGTATATCCTCGTGGCTGTTGATTATGTTTCCAAGTGGGTTGAAGCCATCCCATGTAAAAAAAATGACCATAAGGCTGTGCTTAAGTTCTTGAAAGAAAATATTTTTACTAGATTTGGCATGCCTAGAGCTATCATTAGTGATAATGGAACCCATTTTTGCAACAAACCATTTGCTGCCCTCATGAAAAAATATGGTATACACCATAAGGTTTCCACTCCATATCACCCTCAAACGAATGGGCAAGCTGAATTAGCTAATAGGGAAGTTAAGCACATCTTAGGAAAAACAGTCAACCCAATAGAAAAGATTGATCTTTAAGGCTGACTGATGCACTTTGGGCTTATAGGACAACCTTTAAAACCTCTATTAACATGTCCCCTTATCGCTTGGTATATGGAAAAGCATGTCATCTTTCCATTGAGCTTGAACGTAAGGCATATTGGGCTGTTAAACAATTTAATTTTTCCATTGACCATGATGATTCTACGAGAAAGTTTCAGATTTCATAATTGGATGAGCTTAAGCAAGATGCATATGACAATTCTAAATTGTCAAAGGAGTGCATGAAGTTGTTACATGACAAGCACATCCAGAGAAAAAATTTTGAGCCCAATGAACAAGTCTTACTTTACAATTCTCGCCTTCATCTATTTCCAGGCAAATTAAGATCGAGGTAGAGTGGTCCATATGTAGTTAAGGCTGTGTTTCCATATGGAACTGTTGAGATTACTAATCCTCAAAATGGAAATTCTTTCAAAGTCAATGGCCAACGACTTAAACATTTTTTGGCAAAACTTTCACATGAGGATACTTCCATTCCTTTGGAAGATCCCACTTATTCTCATAGTCCTTAGCTCATTTTTGTTTTGCTTTAATTTTTCTTTTCTTTTTTTGCTTTTATTTGTTTCACTTCTATGTTTTGTTCTTTTTTTTTTTTCTTTTTCTTCAATATATCTTTTCAGGTTCAGCACTGTTTTTTTTTTCTGGTTTCATTTTTACGTTCATGATCCCTTCAGCCATCTCAGGTATTTTCCTTCGGCCCTATTTTCTTTCATGCCTTATTTTACTCTTGGTTTGCAGTGAGGACACTGCCCATTTTAGTTGGGGGGTAAGGAGAGTCTTCTACCATTAGTCTCTCAAAATTTATAATTATGGGGTTTGAATTTTTTTGTTGCTGCCAAGTTACTATTTTCACACTTCTCTACTTAAGATCAGATAGTTGCAGTCTTGGGCTACACTAATTCCCATTGGTTTAGGTTTAAGCTCAACACTAGACCTTATGATAAGTCTTAGCAACTCAAACTTGGGAAATTTATTTCAAAGCTATTGATTGATGACTTTAATTGACACAAGCAGATACTTTTTGTTGTTTGTTTGATGACAACCAGTGGCTTCTTCTAAGCAACTAGCAAGAACTACAATGAACCATATCTTAATGGCCTAGGAAAAGTGTGATTAAAAAACCAACACAAAAAAAGAAAAAAAATAAAAGAACTGGTTGTAAAAATACATGAGAAAAGGGACAGGCTAGAGATCATGCACACGGAAAAAAAAAAAAAAAAAGGTGCAAGTACATTGGAAAAGGCTGCCTATCACCGGGATCTATTTAAAAAAAAATGGGTCTTTCAAAGTGTGATAGCTTGAAAGCCGCTAATGTAATGGTTTTGAATTGGAGTAAATGCCTTTTGGTTTTTCTTGAAAAAGTTGTTAGGCTGAAACTATTGTGAGAAATCTTGAAACTAACAAATGGCAATCTGTTCACACACTTGATGCACTCAAAGATCTTCAGCTTAAGTACATTTTCTTGTTTGAGCTCTTGAGAATTTTATAAGCTTTTGTTTTGAGCTAAAACCTGACTTGACTACATTCTAATGCCAGGATTTCAATATGATTGATCTTTTGTTGAGATTTTTAAGTTTAGTGGCTTACTCTTGGATCCTCAATATTTTTATCGCATTATTTGCTAGATACTAATAAAAATCTAGTTGGGGGTGTGATAAAGTGTCAAAAACTATATAGTTAAGCTATTAAAGTGAATGAATTGTTTAACCAAAAAAATGAATTAAGCACTTCATTATGTAGTAGTTTTTAGTACTTAACTCAATGTTAAATTATGCTATTTTGCACTTAAAAAGAGTTGTAATGCAGCTGGTCCACACCAAAATTAATACCCCAAAATTTTACTCCTCTCATATCTTACTTATGTTGCAGGGCATTATGGAAAAGATGTTAAAAGCACTTGGGTATTCTTAGAAATACCTAACTGGCACGGTAATACCCAAGAGAAGGCACTATGCAGCAGACTCACGCATCAGTTCACGCAAAAGATGAGGGGGACAACAAAATGCAAAGGGCATCAATTCAAGAATCAAGGACGGACAGTTATGGCAAGATCTGGAAGAGCAGCTCACGCGGGACTGAGATTGTGGCACACTACAGGGGCTGGAGGCAGAACAAAACGCGAACTGCAAGACTTGGAACGACGCAAAATGCAGGGGATCGTGGCCTCAGAAACTTACGCAAGACGCGAAACGGAAGGGCTGAAACGGGAGGCACGCAGAGTATAAAAGGATTTTTTTTCATGCGGAGGGGCACTCTTTTTTTTAGCAGTTTTATTTTTTCTCTTGTTTGTTTTCTATTTTGGATTTTCTGGAGGGAGATTTTATTTTTCTCAGTAGTTGATCTGGAATATTTTTTGGTCTTATCGGCAGCTTTGTTTTTGCACAGAGCAACCATTATTTTTGAGTTGGAGTTTACTCGTTTAGTTGCTTTTCCTGAGAGAATGATTTTAGGCTAAGTTTTCATCTTGAGCTACAAGATATGGATTCTCTTGCTCTAAACTACTAATTAGAGTGATTATGATACGATAAAAATCCATTTTATAGTTTTGGAAGTCGATTTTGTTGAGATAAGTCAAAAATCAGAAACTCTTGTTCTTGTTCTACTGTTGACGGAAGGCATAGCAGAAACTTGGTAATATTTTTAAGGTTTTTCATGGTTGGTATTCATAGTAAATTTATTTGCATTCTATAGATACTTTGGACTGAAAATCTGGTTTTAAATCTTCATTTTCCGATTGTTAATGCTTAGACTAGATTGACAATTAAGTAGTAGAGTTGGACCTCTTAATCATAATTTGGAAAATGAGGAAACATTCTTGTAGCCCAAGTGTTCGACATTTTGTGTCACTAGTTTTGATATTTCTTGCATCCATTTTACTAATGCTCATATTTCTCATTTTTTTTAATTTGACAAGCAATTAGAAAATCAAGTTCACTTCATTCTTCAACTTGTTTTGTCCAAAAACCAAAACCATCCTTATCATTAGTAAACTCCACATCAGTACTTAACCATGTTTCTTACTGTTTCTCTTTGGCCTTATAAATATTTTTTTTTTTCTTTCAGAAAAATTCCCCACCCAAGCATAAGTCAATACAAATTTGCTCTGTGTGAATATTGTTGTCCCTGTGGAAATGACCATGGAACTCATCCATGTACTACTTTGATAGCTTCTGCACTTGAAAGCCAGATTTAAAAAGCCATCAGGCTGTGAGAGGGAAACGTAGGAGAGATCCCATGTGAGCTACTGTCCGGCGTGCTCTATGGCTGCTGACGGTGGCAAACACCGTGAGGCGGAGAGAGAGAACTCAAGGAGGAAGAGGGAGCCGACAAAGATAGAGAGTGGTTTCTACGTGTGGTCTGAAAAGACCCCAAAGGGCCAAAATAGAGTTTACCGGTCAAACATGAGTAAAAATATAAACATGCGAAGTGAACAAAGCCAATCAGAAGGACAAAAGCGAAAAACAAGAAATGCAGAGGGACACAATTGGAAACGAAATTTGGAAAAAACTATTGTTCACAAACGGATAGACAATAGGCTACAGCCAACCAAACAGGGGCAAAGACGTAAATTTTGCAATAAAACAAAGAGACAAAAACCTAAATTTGTGAATAAAGCAAAACTAAATTTGGAGAAAATATATTGTTTATAAACGCATAGCCTCTTTTATAGTAGAATATATATATATATTTATTTATAGAATATGGTATGTTGGTTTGTTTTCACTTTCCATATTCATTGTTCTTCACTCCCATGAGTGTGACTGTTTTCCAACTGTTTAATTAGTCGGTGTATAACTCGATTGGTCAAATCGAGGTCCTCATCAATTGTTGATCATCTTATATATCTGTCCTCAAAATGTTTCCATGCAAACCTTTAATTCATGACTTCATGCATGTAGATCATCGTGTATATACGTATCTATTCGATCAAACACGTCGCAAGCTAAAATCATTTATTATATGAAAAATTCTATTTACTACACTACCATCTTATTATATAAGATGTGACATATTTATTACTATTAAATGATTTTTTATTTGATAATTTTTTATCATCAAATAGTGATAAATATGTCATATATTATATAGTGCGATGAAAATAAGATGAGAGTTGTTGTACTGAGAATATCTACAAGTGCACAGAATCGTAACAAGTAGTAAAGTGTTTTAAAGAAAATTAATGTCGAACTCACAGAGATTAATTATGCTATTGAGTACTGAAATTTACTAAATTAATTACTATTTGGAGAACCGAAATTTTAAGAATGAATTATCTAAATTAAACTGGAAAAAAGAGCATTAAAATTAAGATTTTAAAAATAATATGAATAGATTTTAAATAAAAAGAATGCTATTGATTTCACCTAGCAAATCTCACACAATTTATTTTTCCTTGTTATAGAATTTCAATTATCCCAAGTTGATGATAAAAATCCATTAACTATTCAATATTTTCTCTTGAGCAATACTAAAAATATCTCCAATTAATAACTTCATATATTTATGTGAATTTAATTTATTGGAGATTCATTAAGGTCTTTTGATTTTTCGTAAAAATCACACTAATTGCGATAAAGTATCTCTACTTTCGCTTAACTAATAGTGCTTAATCTAAAGCTCTCTAATCACAAATCACCTCTTGGTCTCATTGCGATTCAATAGATCGAACAATAATTAGGTGAAAAATTACAAGTATTAAGAACAAAGAATAAACACTCAATCATAGAAATATTGGAAATAAAATAACTCAGAATATCAATTGTGTGTTCAATGTTAGACTACATCAAAGTGCTAGAAAATAAAATTAGCTTATCATGAAATTGGAAGGAAAAAGAATAAAACTAGTGTCTTTTGTTGGAGTCGGTTGATGAAGCATGCAGCTCTCACCTCTGCCCTCCAGATCCGCCTCCTTGAAAGAAACTTAAAGAATAATCTCTGGACTATTGGATTCTAAAACTCAGACCCCCTATTCATCCCACAAGTTGGGATTAAATAGATGTCAAAATTTAAATCCGGAAACAAGATAAAGGCGGCTACAATCTAGCCTAAAGTTCTGAAAATAGTTTCTAAAAATAAATATTAACATAAAATAAAATTATCCCAAGAATAACGGTATTATCTAAAATGGAAGATTCAGTAATAAGCAGCTTGATTTGCGAAATTCGGGAAGATTTGGTGGTCAGAAGATTGATTGCGGAACCCGGAAGGGTCTCACAGGGTAGATGTCTTGTGCACTGAATATAACTGGTCTCCTTGCCCAATGGTCAAGATGTAAGGTTCCTAACCGAGATGAAAAACTCATCTCGCCAACCTACCGAGCGGTAAATAAAAAAATAATAAAAATCACACTTATCAAGAGTGTAGTGCATAACATTATTCTTATTATATATATATATATATATATATTATATGAAAAACTCATCTCGCCAACCTACCGAGTGGTAAATAAAAAAGTAATAAAAATCACACTTATCAAGAGTGTAGTGTATAACATTACTCTTATTATTTATATATATATATATATAAGTAAATTAACGTTTTACGTACTTGGTGCTTAAATGTTGTGTGGCAAACCAAATTAGTATTGTGTGTTGTTAGGGGTGTAACTGGTTCAGTTCGGTCTGATTTTGGATATATTTTATAACCGAACCGGTATATACCGATTTTGAGATTTGAAAAACCGATACCACACCAGTTACACCCCTAAATCGGTACTTCTGGTTTTATTGGTTCCAATCCCCCTTTTCTGGTATATAATATAGTATGTATATAATATAGTATATAATAATATAGTGATAATATATTGTAGTATATTATAATATATATATTATAATTGTATTATAGACTATAGTGATATATTATAATATATAATATATTGATATTATAGTATATTATAATATATAGTGATATAGTATTAGTATAACTACTAATACAATAGACTATAGTGATGATATATAGTTATTTATATAGGATTTTAAAATTTAAAATTATATTAATTAGTAATTTATCATATAATACAAAATTATTTTATATATAAATTATATATAATATAAAAAATATTTTATACAATATAAAAAATTAAAAATATATATATATATATATATATATATATATATAAAAAACCGGTCCTCTCTCTCTCGGCGAACGCCCAATGAAAACCTAGTTTCTCACCAGCTCAAGCCTCCATGTAACAGACCAAACGATCAATTAGTAGGCTAGGGTTTTGTTCTCTTGGAGGAGAGCTCCTCCAGGAAGAAGAAAGAGTAGAGAGAGAAAGATGATAGAGAAAAAGACAAATTGTATTAGCATTCAGAATACCACTACCAAGGAGACTGACCAGCGTATATGCTGTCAGGCTACTATCGGAAATCACAACAAAACAAATAAAAGCAGATAAAAGGCTAAGGCCGAAACAAGGCTGCAAGCAGGTCCAACACCTAAGTGCTAAATACATAACTGGCCCAAGGCCCAAGGGAACATGCTCCCGGCCCACACCTAAACAAAGAAATAAACTGCATGGAGAAAGCCCACGTGAGAAGACCATGAGCCCGTAAAAGTAGACCCGGCCCAAGACTCTTCACTTCAGTTAAACCAAACTCCAGCAAGCACACGGACAGAGCCTCCATCTCTTCGATACTTCACCCCTTCCATCTCAGACTGAAGTGCTGAACCCTAGATCTTGAAGGTCTCGTTACACTCCACCAACGTTCCTTCACAGAGACCGCCATCGGAGCTTTCGATCATCGCCTTGTTCTCTCTCATCGGGCCTTTTGTATGGATTTGGATTTTTAGGTTTTCTGATCGTTGATTTTTTATTGCTTGGACTAAGAGGGGCCGAGATGTACAACGGAATAGGGTTACAAACCCCGAGAGGTTCCGGAACTAATGGGTACATACAGAGCAACAGGTTCTTAATCAAGTCAAAGACTGGGAGGGTCTCCGAAACCACCAAGGGATTTGAGGCAAACCAGGGCACGGCTGGTATCACCAGGAAGCCGAATAAGGACATTCTTGAGCATGATTGCAAGCGTCAGATCGAGCTCAAGCTTGTCGTACTCCAGGATACACTCATAGATCAAGGTTACACTGACGCTGAGATTGCAGAGAAGCTTGAGGATGCCCGGAGGACTCTGGAAGCCGCTGCAGCCACCTCCCAGGATGGGCCCACGGCCATTGCTGGGGCTAACAATAAGTAATTTCTCTCTTTTCAGTTTTTTCAAGTTCAGAAAGTTGAAGCGTTTTGTTTTTTTACCTTCTTCCCGCAGTTGCTGCTGTATTAATAGCTTGTCTTAATTTTTTAAAAATGCTGGTTTATGGTTGATACTGGTATGCGTTTTCATGATATATATGTTTGTGTGTGTGTGTGTGTGTGTGTGTATTTTATAAGTAACGTTTTCGTGATATATTAACAGTAATGATAGACTAATAAGATTAGTGTGGCACGATGTAACACTCACCAAAATGTTAGTATACCGTGCTATTGGAATAAGCTGTTTCGCCCTCTTGGCTGCAAGGTGTAATGAATGCAGGCTTATTTTTTATCCAGAGCTGGGGTTCAGTTGGGAATTTATGTTTCTGACTTCTAACTACTTGGTTCTCTTTCGAATAACTTTCATTTATTTATCTCATTTTATGTTTTTACTTCTGTATATCTGTAATTATTTCCTTAATGGATTTTCAAATGGAGCAGACTTGAGAGCTTGTTATATTAAGCACAGGTATATTGCAATAGGCCTCTTTTGTGCTTGCTATTCATCTCTTTAGATATGAAATGCAGGTGTGTGTGCCAGGAGACAAGTTTTGGCGTATGAGGCTACATGTAACTTTGTGTATAAATTAAAAAAACTACAATAGATTTTTTTCTTTGAGGAAGAACATATGATAAACTTCAAGGAAGAATTATTCTGTCCCGTAAGTAACATCCCTCAACATAAAAGAAGAATGTCTTAAAAAGTAGTTCTATCTATTCTTACCACAATGACTTTTAATAGGTTTATTTTTCTAGCTTTCAATGATGTACATTCTCTGAGAGTTTGTGTTTTCATTTTTACCAGGCTTTCAGAGACACAGACCCACCAAATTGCTGCTAGAAAAGAGAAGCAGCTGGAAACATTAAGAGCTGCTTTTGGGATTTCTGCATCGGAACTTGAGGAACACAGTATTGAAGGGAATGATGATGCAAGAGATGGCCGGAAGAATGTTCCTAGTGACAATATCAAGCGTGAACATGCTTTTCTAGATAGAGAGTTCAGGTCAAAGAAAAATATGGAGGAAGATCAGAAAGTTGAAAAAGATGATAAGAAAAAGGGTGTTAAAGAATCTGGGCGCCACAAGAAGGAAGAAACTAAAAAGAGAAGGCATGAGTCTGATTCTTCTGATACAGATAGCAGTGGGAAACATGCAAAAGGTCTTCAAGCAAAGCACCACAGAAGTAATAGGCGGAGTGATCATGACATTTCTGTTGATAAGAAACACAGGCCTTTAAAGAAGCACAAGAAAAGCAGGGTGCATGACAGTGATGATTCGGATTCTGCCACAGATTCTGGTGAGAATGTCGATGTGCGCAAGACTTCAAAGAATCACAATAAAAGCAGGGTGCATGGCAGTGACGATTCTGATTCTGCTACTGATTCTGATAGGGATGTTGGCAACAAGCGCAAGACCTCAAAGAATCACAAGAACAGAAAGCACGATAGTGATGATTCTGAGTCTGATTCTGATTCTGATTCTGCTACTGATGAGGATGGTATTGGCCATGAGAGTTCCAAAAAACAGGCCAAGTACAAGAAGTCAAGTAGGAGGCATGGTTCTGATGATGATTCTGATTTTGATGAAGGCTCGTCCAAGCAGCAAAGTCAGAAGGGGAATCAGCAAACACGAACTAGGGGAAGACATGACTCAGAGGATGAAACTGATGATACCAATAGTGAAGTAGAAGAGAGAAGAATTCAACTGGAGAAAGAGAATGATCAGCATAGTAGGGGCCGATGGAAAGAGGGAGGTGACTCTGATGTGGAAGATATAAAAAAGAGCAGCAATGGTAGACATGGGAAAAGAAGCAGAATGAATGATGTGGTTGATGAATATGATTCTGAAAGAGCAAGAAAACATAAAAGGGAAATAACAGATAAAAGTCTGAGAAGTCGGAGGCGTGACTCTGACGATGATGATTTTGGTACTGGTACAGATGAACAAATAAAGAAGGGTGGAATTAGGAGGCACAATACTGATGAGGACTATGGTGTCAGTTATGATCGGAGAAATGCTAATAGGACTGCAGGGAAACATAAAACAGTTGAAGAGGCAGCAGTTTCTCCACTCAATGACATTGATAATGATCTGTACAGGTCAGGGAGAGATACCATGGATAGATCCAGGTACAGGAGTCAAGAAGTAATGAAGGGGGGGAAGAGGAATCCTGATGATGGAAAAGAAGATCCTGAGTCCAAGTTATCAAGTCGCAATTATGTGAAAGAGGCAGAGCACATTGAGGAGCAATTGAAGGACTCTAAAATCAAGTATGAATTGAATACCAAAGCACACTTGAGCAAGGATGATCATAAGAGGGACACAAGGCTTAGATCTGTGGGACAGCAGGATAGCAAAACTGTTGAACAGGGTGGCAGAAGTTATAGCAAGGATGATGAACCACAACGCATCAGTAGAAAGGATGACCGGGAGCATGAGGAGCTTGGGGGAAGGGGAGGACAAAACAGATATGAAGAGGAGCACAGAGTGAGAAAGCACAGAAGAGATGAAGATTATGAATATATAAGGCATGAGAGGGCTAATGCTGCAGAGCAGCGGGGCGGAAGTAGAAGGCAGGCAAGAGGTGAGGAAGTAGAGCGTGAAAATAGAAGTCATGAGATGGACAGACGTATGGATTACTCCAAGAGAGCAAGATACGATGATTTGCGATCAAGCGAGAGAAAAAGGTATGATGACAGACGTGATGATGACAGAGCCAGGCGCTGAGAATAATACTGCCATTTATCTTGGAGTTGCAATGCGGATGGTGAGTTGGTATCCTCCCTAGAAATCTATATACATGCATTGCTTGTTATCTAAAAAGATCGAAGTTGGGCTGGGCTGGGGTTTCTTCTCCATCCGAATTTTGCGGTTTCCTTTGGTGGTTTTCTGATTTTCAATGTGTTGTTACTGTGCTTGTTACATAGAAGGTGCCTAAATAAGCTGTCGCCGGGGAGAGAGACAAATCCTACTTGCAGAGAGAGGGTTTACGGTGGAAGATTCTCTACTCCAATGTACCAGACGGATGGCTATGCAGAAGTTTGTAACTTGGTAATATAGATCTACCGATCAAAAAAAAACTTGGTAATATAGATCTAAGGGAGTGTTCTTTTCATCGAAACTTGGTACTCGGTCATTTTTTACTTTGAACAAGTTTGTAAGGGTGTGTTGTTTTCATTGTGATCATGTGAATGTGATTTTACCTCAGTTTATAAACCTTGCTATATCTGATTATTTACAAGGATGGTGAGAGGATGTTATTACGTGTTCCTTTTTTTTTATTTTTTGGTTTTATGATTAGAGTATCATGCTTGATCCTGTTATGACATTGCAATCTTTTTGTCTCATCGGAGGGGATATTCTTAATTTAAACAAACTAGGACTTACTCAATAATCTCGTTTCGATCTAATTATCCCAACAGGAGTCATTAGACTAAATAGATTGATACAATATTCTTTATACATTTTCAAACAATCGTCATTTTTATGTGTTGGTCTTTAAACTCGTAATTAGGGATAGCCCAATTACAATGGAAGTATACAAGAGTAAACACATAATTACAAATTAAAGCTAAAAACAAATCGAAAGTCATTGAAACTAAGTCCATACATTGCAGTAACCGAAGCCAAAGCAACAAAGTATGAAAAAAAAGTCATAATCCTATCCACCAAGCGTTCTCTATTATCATAACAACATTCATTCCTCTCATTCTAAATACACCACATAAGACACAGGAATTATCTTCCAAACAGTTGATATTTGACGATTTTCATGAATCTCTCTCCAACAAGCCAAAAGGTTCCCTACACTCTAAGGCATCACACAAGAAATGCCGAACGTGACAAAGATCTCATCTCACAAAACTCTTGACACCTCGCAATAAAGAAGAAGGTGATCTACTGATTCTCCATACCTTTTGCACATAAAGCACCAATCCATTACAATAATTCCACACTTTCTCAGCTTATCAATAGTAAGTATTTTCCCATGAGCAGCCAACCACCTGGAGAATCGGACTTTGAGAGGCACTTTGCATCTCCAAATGTTTTTTCAAGGGAAAAAATCACTAGAAGAGTGTGACACCAAGACTTTGTAAAAAGATCTAACCAAAAATCTCTTATTACCAAGCTGATTCTATATTAATCTATCCTCCCCTCTAGATTTTCAATTTAAGGCATAGAGCAAACTGTAAAAATCAGTGATAGCCCCCACCTCCCAATTTTGAGCATCTCTAATAAAACTTACAAACCACTGAATAAGAGCAATAGTGTTGCTCATGCAATCAGCTAAAGAAGCGCCTTTATCCAAAGCAATTCTAAAGAGGGAAGGGAAAGTAATCTTCATGGCTATGTCTCCACATAATATATCATGTCAAAAACTGATCCAATTACCCCTATCCATTTCAAATATGAAATTTCTGAAGAATTTCCCCCATTCATTGCAAATAAATTTCCACACTTTCACTCCATATACTCCTCTAACCTCATTTGAGCACCAACTTTTCCAAATACTCTCATATTTGGCATCAATAACAATCCTTCAGAGAGCATGCCCTTCTTGATGATACCGCCACAATCATTTCCCTAAAAGTGCCTTATTAAAAGTTTTCAACTTTCTAATCCTCAAATCTCCCAAAAATAAAGGAGAGCAAATCTTATCCCATTTGAGTAAATGGAATTTATTCTCATCCTCCCATCCACCCCACAAGAAGCCATGGAAAATCCTTTCAATTCTATTAGCCACTCCTCCAGGCAAAGGGAATATAGATAGGAAATAGGTTGGGATATTTGATAAAGTACTCTTGATTAAGGTGATTCTACCACATTTGGAAAAGTATATCATTTTCCAGTCAGCCAACCTACTTTCAATTTTCTCTAAAACAACATGCCAAATTGCCTTTAGATTTGAAAGGTGCCTCCAAGGGAAGACCCAAATATTTCATTGGCAAAAAGAACACCTTACATTCCAATATATCAACCAAATCCCCTAGATTATTGACTAAACCTACAGGGACCAATTCAGATTTGAACAAATTGAATTTTAAACCAAATACAGCTTCAAAACATAACAAAAGAGCCCTCAAAGAATGGATTTGGTCTGAATTTGACTCACACAAGATCAAAGTATCATCAGCAAAGAGTAAGTGAGAGATATTAATGTTGCCATGGACGGAACTGCCCACCGAGAAGCTCGAGATAAAACCTCTATCCACCGTCATCATCAACATTCTACTTAACACATCCACAACTTAAACAAAGAGAAAATGGGACAAAGGACCCCCTTGTCTTAATCCCTGTGAGCTGTTAAAAAAACCAGTTGGAATACTGTTAACCAAAACTGAGAATCTAGCTATAGAGATGCAAAACTTCATCCACTTATACCATTTTTCTCCAAAACCATGCCTACCAAGGATATATACCAAAAAACCCCAATTGACATGGTCAAAAGCTTCCTTCATATCCAATTTGCAAATGATGCTTGGAACTCCATCTCTAATTCTATCCTCCAAGCATTCATTAGCAATGAGAACGAAGTCAAGGATTTGTCTACCATTGGCAAAGGCATTTTGAGATTTTGTGAATATCTTGTCCATAACCAAACTCAAACGGTTAGCGAGCACTTTCGAGATAATCTTATACACACCACTAACAAGATTGATGGGTTGTCAGTCCTTCATCTCTACTGACCCAACTTTTTTAGGGATAAGTGCAATAAACGGAGCATTAAGGCTTTTCTCAAATTTCATAAAAGAGTGAAATTCAAGGGAAACCTTCATGATATCCTCCTTGACGATGTCCCAACATGCCTGAAAAAATGTCATGGAAAAGACATCAGGTCCCAACGCTTTATCTTTGTTCATAGCTCTTATCACATTAAGCACTTTCTCCTCTTCAAACATTCTCTCTAACCAAACTGCACTAGGCTGGTCAATAGAATCTAATACAAGCCCATCAACCTTGGGTCTCCAAGAAAACTACTCCGTAAGAAGCTTTTCATAAAAATTGACAATGTGATCCTTAATAGTTGAATAATCCGTAAGAACACAACCATGTAAGTGGAGCACCTCAATTGCATTATTTCTTCTATGAGAATTTACAACTCTATGAAAGAATTTGGTGCATTTGTCTCCTTCCTTCAACCAAAGAGCTCTAGACTTTTGTCACCATGAAATCTTCTCCATAAGAGTAATTTTTTCGAGATCAGTAGCAACAATTAGTTTCCTTTCCTTCTCTTCAATCAAGAGAACCCCTACAACCTATTTTTCATCAAATCTATGCAACTCCTTGAAAATAGACTTTCTGTGATCCCCAATGTTCCCAAGCACCTCCTTATTCCATTATTCTTCAAAGTTTTGAGTTTTCTAGCTAAGATAAATTTGGGTGTACCCGACAACTGATAAGAAGACCACCACACTCTCACCTTATCTACAAAACCATCAAATGTGAGCCACATGTTCTCGAATTTAAAATATCTCCGCCCCTCATGAATAACCCCACAATAAAGAATGATGGAAAATGATCAGAGCATAATTTAGGCAGACTTTTTTTACATAAATCAAGAAAATGCACCTTCCAAGAGTGAGAAACAAGAAATTTGTCTAGCCTAGGCCATGCCCTCCCATTCGACTAAGTGATATAACCCCCTGCCAAACGTAAATAAACCAAGTCTAGATCAAAGATTAAATTAAAAGAATCAACCATGGCCGAACCAACGTTGGAATCCCCGACCTTTCACTCGAAAACTAAGTGATGTTCAAATCCCCTCCAATACACCATGGGCCCTCCCACCAACTGCACAAACCAGCAATCTCATCCCAAAGGAATCTCCTGTCCTTGTCAGCATTGGGCCCATACACACCTGCAAAAGCCGACCCAAAACCATCATCAACATTCAAGAAAGAACAAGCCACAAGAAATTCTCCAATATACTCATCCACCAGAGTTACAACTTTGTTGTACCACATCAAAATAATACCACCCAAAGCCCCCTAAAAAGCCAGCGAGATCTACCCAACACATGAACAACCTATTTCTATCAATAAACTTCAATTTGGTTTCCAGCAAACAAATGATGTCTACTTTCCCTTCCTGAATCATATTTCTTACACGAAGACGCTTGTGCAGGTTGTTCAACCCCTATACATTCCAAGAGAGGATCTTCGGCTTCATAAAACACTGTTGATTGCCCTGCCTTCAAGCCTACCTTTGCTTGCAATACCATCTCTTGCATCGTAAATCATAGTGCATGACAATCTCTTAAGCTCTCCTTTTTCTGAAAAAGATTTAGCCAAAAGTGGTTGTCTCGCTTTAATAGCTATGAGAAAAGGTTTGAATTGCTCTTCAAAGCCCTCACAAGAAATTCTTACACAGTCATGAATTTCGTCCACCTTCTATAAAACGCAATCGGAATGTAATCCAGCTCAAGAGTGAGCCGGAGGCAATGAACAAATAGGACTAGGCACATCCCCGTATCTTCCACTCCATTAATAGAGACACCCACCCTAGTCCCCCTGCATACCAACTGCAAATCATGTTCATCATCCTGCTCAACATCCAAAATCACCAAATCAGCATCCTCATTTGGACACAAAACCCTAGAAAAATCCTCTTCATAAAAAATCTGAGGAGACACCCTCTCATATTCATCATCCATGACTACACCGGAAGCAGAGAAGTGCAGTTGGTAATAACTGGGGTGAGATGGGAGGCCAAGTGAAAGCTTTTTTAAAGGAACTAGTTGGTCACCGGTGCCATGTTCTATGATGACGGAGAGGTTCCCTGAGCAACCATTGTCGAGCACTGGGAGCTATTCACGTTCGTGCTCAAGGAAAAGGCACTAGGATGAGCTTTAACCTTCGATGCTAGCATAAGAAGAGAGTCACCGGCTGCCGGCGACAATTTCTATGGCTGCAGAAGGGTCACCTGAGTAACCACTTGCGATGTCCAAGTCAAATACATGTTCTTGCCTGAGGAAAAGGCACCGGGCTGAGCATTGACCATTGGCGCTAGCATAAGAAGAGGTTCACCAACTGCCAACGACAAGTTTTGCAATGACGAAAGGGTCCTCTAAGCAACCACCTGCGAAGTCTAAGACATATTCATGATTGAGTCTGAGGGAGAGGACCCGGAATGGGCTTTGACTCGCCACGAAAGAGAAACAGGCTTTGGGCCTAGCCCATTGCCTCCAATATTGTCTTTCAAGCCAGGCCCATTTCCCCTAGCACCTACAGTCTTAGGCATATAAGTTTTGACAGAAGAGGAACTTAAGTGACCAGAGCCCTTCAAAATGTACTTAAGCCCATAACCAAGCACAAGCTCATATCAATTTTATTCATCAAGATAGTGATCTCTTTCATAACACTCGACAACTCAGCTCTTGCTACCCACAACATCCCTTCGACTTCCCCCACTAACGGGATACACACAGAATGCGAACTGCCAACCCCACGAGCCTCCTTATGATACCATTAGTCAGCATGTGAAAAGAACGGTCGTTCATTTTGAACTTCACCACCAATCACCTTCCCCTTCCTCCGACCATCACCGTTCGTATTATTAAACCTATTACCTACCGGTTTTTTCAAGACTGACGCAAAAGATACATCGTTTGGGAGGAAGACCCTACCCACTGACGACATGTTTCTTGCCCCTTCCCATGTCGTTCTTGAACATTAATAGCCTGAGCATATTGGTTTATGTTTTCCTCTTCCATAATAGGGACTTCAGAACCAACCATCAAACGCATATAAAGCGCGAATTCTTCTCAACCTCTCCCGTGTAATCCTTCGAGAACAATCAAAGAGCCCCTTTTGCTCCCATTATCATACTCATCTAATGTCAAAATTTGACCCCTTGAATTAGCATGACGCTGAATAATTTTATGTGCAGCGGTTTGACATTAACATTAGGCTTCCATTTTCCTGTATAAGTGTCTAGGGTTGGGTATGTAATGTATTTTTCTTTTCTTAAGTTATGTATTTTTATATTTAAAATGGTTATTGACTGAGTCACACGTAGTGGGCTAGTTATTTTGTACGTTGGTTAGTTATTTAGTAAGTGGGTTAGTTGTTAGTAATGTCTAGATCAGGCCTCAGGCCGTGTCCAATGTGTTGGTTGTGAGTTAGTCCATATTTTTCTATTTGTATCATGTAAGCATCTGAAAGGAAGGCATTGAATTAAATCCCAGAAACTTCTAAGTGTGGAAGCCTTGGCACCTCGAATAGCCAATATCTTTTACAGTTTTAACTTTCAATTCCTGCGTGCAAAGCAAGTGGTATCATGGCCAAGTTTCTGCACCATGGTTGAAGGCACCCGCCATGCTCACTTAACTGAGGCAGTTGCTGCATTGAAAGGCAAATCAGTTCATCTATGGGAGGAGCAAAAAAGGCAAAAGCAAATGTTGGAGGCCATCCTTCAACAGCTCAATAATCTAGCGGTTAGTTATGATCACTTGGTGGTTATTGCTGCAAGTCAAAACACAGGAGAGAGTTAGATAGGTCCCAACACAGAAAAATAAGTATGAATATAATTTATTCTCTTCGGGTGAGAATGTACCTCAATTAGAATGCAAAATAATTCCTGCCTTTCATTGATAATCTGGGCTACTTAAATAAGTAAGCCACTTACAAGAAATTCGGAATTGAGGACGAACTGCTAGCTAATTACTTGGAACCCAACTTGCATGTAAAACAAAATAACATAAAAACAGAACAACGTAAAACAGAGCACGCCCACGTAAAACAGAGCATTACAACGGAAATAAAAAACAATGGAAATAAACTACGTAAAACTCGCAGTTTGCAACTGCATGTGACCCAGCGCCATGCGACCCAATCAAGCGTCCTTCTTCCTTCTTCACGTCCCTTTCTTCATGTGCCCCTTACGTCCCCTACGTCCACGTTCCACTACGTATGTCACATGCCTTGTTATCCCAGATATTTATCCCAGATATTTCGGAGTCTAGTCCAGTTACCACTTGTGAGGAGTTTGTAGTAGCCCTTAAAACCTGTTTTAGGCCTTCAGCTTATAAGGATCTAGTTGGGGCTTTCACAAAGCTCTACTAGACAGACTTAGTGGAGGAATACCAAATCCAGTTTGAGATACTATCCAATAGGATCAGTGGACTTACTAAGGAATTCTGTATCAGTAGTTTTTTAAGTGGGCTATGAGATGACTAGCGAATTGTGGTGACCATGTTTAAAGCCTACAAAGGTGTCGGCTGCTTTTGGGATTGCAAGGTTACCGTAAGAAGAGGTGTGGCATAGGTTCAAACACCGAAAACCACGCGACCTATCCCAACCCAATACTCCTAGACTACCTACACCCATACTAAGGCCACCCCCACCTCCGCCACATCCTGAAGCAAGAAATCTCCAACCTAACAACCTACCACCTCTTCCCAACATAAGATTCACCGTACGTATTAAGAGAATCTCTCCAACCCAAATGCAAGAAATGTGAGAAAAAAGGCTATGTTATTATTGTGACGAAAAATTTCAGCAAGGGCATAGGTGTCGAGCACCTAAATTATTTTTGTTGGAGGGACTAGAACCAGAGGGAGAAGAGGAAGTATTTGAGGGTATTCCCAATGAACAGGTGATGGGAATCGTCCAAGAGCCCACTAAAAAATGAGAATTGCTAGGAATTTTCCTTCATGCTATTTTGGGCACATCGTTCCCGCAGACTATGCGATTATAGGGTGTAGTAGGAGACCAATCAGTGGTTGTCCTAATTGATATAGGAAGCACACACAACTTCAATGTAAAGATTTGTCCTAATTATGGACAAATCTTTACATAATTAGGACAAATCTTTACATTGATGAGAGTCACAACCTAACAGTAGTGGTGGCAAATGGAGAGCAAGTACCAAGCATGGGATATTGTGAGATAGTCCACTTTCACCTACAAAGTCAATCCTTTTTTGCACATTTATACTCACTGCCTTTGGCAGGATTTGACCTTATTTTAGGCGTGAATTGGCTCTATCAGTTGGGACCAATTATTTGGGATTTTACAAAACTTACTATGAGATTTATGTAGTATGAAAAATCAGTTCAGTTACAAGGACTTAGTGCATCAGATTTCAAAATGAAAGATTCTATTTGGGAAGAAATGCATGAGCATTGGAGGAAGTTCCCAAACCTTGTGGGGAATGTCTTCTAAGGGGGAATGTGTTGTTATGTGCGGCGGTTTGGACATTAACATTAGGCTTCCATTTTTCCATATAAGTGTCTAGGGTTGGGTATGTAATGTCTTTTTCTTTTCTTAAAGGGTGAGTTATGTATTTTTTATATTTTAAATGGGTATTAACTAAGTCGTAGTGTGCCAGTTATTTTGTACGTGGGTCAGTTATTTCATAAGTGGGTTAGTTAAAGGTAATGTCTAGATCAGGCCTCAGGGTGTGTCCAATGTGTTGGTCGTGGATCAATCCATATTTATCTATTTATATCATGTAAGCATCTAAAAGAAAGACATCGAATTACATCTAGAAATTTCTAAGTGTGGAGGCCTTGGCACCTCGAGTAGGCGATATCTTTTACAATTTTAATTTTCAATTCTTGCACTCACAGCAAATAATCACAACGCCATTTCCCTCCCTCAACTTTCTGAGAAACCCATCACTCCAAGGGTGTGCCAAACATTCCTCCAACACCTTTGCAACCTGGCCCACCCATGACAACACCGGCACTCTAAGAGAAACAAACTTAACCACCCTTCTACTTCTCTAAAAAATGAAGGTCTTAGATTCCATCTAGCTAGGAATCAACATCAAACCCTCCTCTCACAAGATATAAGAAAAAAGAAATTAATCGAGAAACATACCAAACATCTAAGATGATCCAAACACCATTGATCTTTAATTTCTTCTTCATAAATATTAAGTAATTGGTTTCAGTAACTTTTTCCACTTGCATAGGTCTTCACAATTAAGAGGCTTTGCTAGCTTTGAGATACCTAGTGAAGTGATACTGGATCTGCCAATGATGGTCCTTCTTAGATGATGTTAGAGCTCTTTGGAGAGCTATTGATGGTGGGTTTTCAGCAGTTGACGCTGTTGTGGAGGGTTGCTCTGCCTGCTAGGAACTGTAGTGTGATGGAACAGGTGGGAACTTGAATCTTGATTTTATATTAATAGCAGACAGTATCATTATAAATTGAAATTTTCTTAAGTCTAAATTTTCATGCTACAGAAGAACACCATAAAAGAAATTTATTAATATTCTCTCTCCTGAGTGTATGATTTATCATCTTTTTATCTAGTCTTAAAGTATCTGAGAAGCATATTTGCTTGAATTCAGTATATTTTGTATTACATTTCTGAGTGTATTTATACACAACTTTACAAGAGGCTAATGAATCAAAAGGAGAATAAAAAATAGTTACAAGCACTTGAGAGAAATAACAACAAAATTGCCTACAGTTGCTCTTGAGTGGTACTCTATTTTGCAACAATACCCTCTATGCTAATACGCCCCTTCAAGTCCAATGGTGTATCAATCACATTAAGACTTGTCCTAAAGGTAAAAAAAAAATTCAGCCACTAATAGCTTTGTAAAGACATCCGCAAGTTTATCCTTTGAACTAATGAAGGAAACACTAAGTGTCTTGGCAACAACTCTATCTCTTATAAAGTGAAAGTCAATGTCCATATGCTTTGCCCTTGAATGATAAACGGGATTGGCAGCCAAATAGGTAGCTCCAATATTGTCACACCATAATAGTGGAGCTTAAGAAAGAGGCAAACCGAGTTCACATATGAGAGTTTGAAGCCAAATAAGTTCTGCTGCAGATGAAGCTGCAAATTTATACTCAGCTTCTGTGCTTGACCGTGCCGTTGTCCGTTGCTTCTTTGAGCTCCATGAAATTAGATGTTTCCTAGGAAGATGCAAAATTCACCGGTGGATCTACGATCATCGGGACATCTAGCTCAATCGGCGTCTGAGTAAGCTTGCAACTAGAAAGATGACTTGGATGAGAAGAAGAGACCATGATTGATGGTAGCTTTTAGATAGCGCAAGATTCTCTTTACTACACTCTAGTGTGGCAATTTGGGTGAGTGCATGAATTGGCACACCTTATTAACCACGAAGGAGATATCTGGCATGGTTAGAGACAGATATTGTAATCCAACAATCATGCTTCGAAAGAGTGTAACATCCTTAAAACCAGGTGAGTCAAAGTTTGATAATTTTAAGAAAGCAGCTATAGGTGAAGTCATCGGCTTGGCATGCAACATTTTGCTTCTAATAAGCAAGGCTTTGATATACTTTCTTTGAGAGAACAGTAGGCGATCACGCAAGTAGTTAATTTCCAACCCAAGAAAATAGGACTAGGGTCCCAAGTCCTTAATAGGAAAGTGCATAAGTCACAAATGAGAGTGTCAATGGCAGATGCAGCAGAAGAAGTGATTATGAAATCATCGACATAAACTAAGAGATATATTCGAAGATCGCCATGACTTCGAATGAATAGAGATGATTAGATTGAAAGGCTTTAAAGCCATAGTCAAGAAGCCAAGAACTTAACTGGGCAAACCATGCCCGTGGTGCCTGCTTGAAGCCATAGATGGCTTTATGCAGTTGACAAACATAAGTGGAATGCAGTGGATTGGTGAAACCTTGAGGTTGGTGCATGTATACCTTATCAATTAAATTTCTATGGAAGAAAGCATCTTGTATGTCGATCTAGGGCAGAGGCCACCCACAAGCAACAACTATGGACATGATCAACCGAATTGTGGGGGACTTCACCACAAGATTGAATGTCTCGTGAAAATTGATTCCAGGATGTTAATGGTAGCCTTTGGCTACCAGTCGAGCCTTCCAACGTTCAATGGAGCTATCGGCATGGAGTTTGGTTCAATAAACCCACCTACATCCAAGAACCTTAGAGGAAGGATTATGAGGTACTAAGGTCCAGGTTTTGTTTTGAATCAAGGCATTGTACTCCTGGGTCATGGCTTCACGCCATTCCAACAGTTTGGAGGCTGCCAAGTAACTGGTAGGGATTTCTAGAACTTGTATTGTGGTAGCGAGACATTATCAAGGGGGGTCGGGCACGGTACCATCCATACGAATGCAAGGACAAGAGGAATTTGTTTGAGCTCTTGTAATGATCGGAGAACGTGGTGGATTCAGGATAGGAGGAGCAGTGGATGTGTTTTGAGGAGAAGAAATTGTCGTAGGGGAAGAACTGATAACAGGGGATTGGGAAGAAGAATAAGTGGGATTTGGGGAAGAAATGGGCAATGGGCCTAGGCCTGGGCCAAGGATTGACAGTGGGAGAATAGGTAATTGGGCCAACACTCACATCCAAAAACCTTTAAAAAATGATAGTCTGGGACACGACGATAAAATTAAACAAGGGAGATCTATTTTTGAGACTTGGGGAAGGTAGTAGATTAATGAGGTAAACTGTCGTCTCAAAGGCTTCGGCTCAAAAAGTAAATGGGAGAGAGGTATAGGCTAAAAGGGCGAGCTCAGTTTTAACGATATGTCTATGTTTTCTTTTAGCAAACCCATTTTATTGATGGGTATGTGAACATGAAAAACGGTGATAGATACCAAGTTTATGGATACCAGGTTTTTGGCACAATGGAGTGAGGGGTTTAAATTCACCACCTCCATCGGTTTGTAGGGTGATGAGTTTAGTATTGAATAGTCTTTCAATATAAGGTAAAAAAGTAGAAAAAATATTGAGAACATCAAATTTAAATTCCAAAGGAAAGAACCAAGTAAACCGTGTAAACTGATCAACAAAAGAAATATAGTACTTGTATCCATTACAAGAAACATAAGAGGTTGGGCCCTAGGGGTCAACATAAATTAACTCTAAGGGACACTCGGTACATTTGAAGTTGATGGCTGTAGGATAAACCTTTAAATACTTGTTATGCAAGATGAGAGAAACAAGAGTGAGGGAGAGATGGCCCAGCCGACGATGCCACTAAGCAACGGAGGTTCTCTTGCCTAGATGAGCAGATGGTGATGAGGAAGAGGCCAACGCAAAGGGAAAAACACAGAGGTAGTCACGGGTGGGTCCGATGAGGAGGAGCTTCCCTGTCGATGTGTCATTCACAGAAAAGTGAGAGGCATGAAACTCAAAATAACAAGAGTTGTCACTATAGAATTTAGAAACGGAGACCAATTTTTTGGTGATTTTTCAAAGAAGAAAGGAAGAAGTGGAAGAAAGAGAGGAGTCACCAATGTTTTGTATGGGAAGTCTTGAACCATCAACCACTCAGATCTGCTCACCACCATTGTACGGCTCCAAGGAGAGGTTTAAATTGGTTAAGTCATGGGTGATGTGGTGCGTTGCAGCAGAATCTGAGAACCATGTGGCGTCGAAGAAGATGCTTGGACTTGTAAAATTTGCAGAGAGAGTGAGGAGCCTCATACTGATAAGAGTGGTCAAACCGATGGCGACATTGTAAGGCTACATGGCCTGATTTGTGACACACTTGGCATGTTGAACGTTGATTGTTAAAGTATTGCATATTTGTAGGTGCAGTAGTGGAGAAATGTCTGGCACCATGAGCAAAGTAGTTTGACCTTCCTCTGCCACTGCGGCCATTTTGACCACCACTAGTGAAGCTTCTACCACGTTGATCACGACCACCAGCAGTAGTAAAGTGAACTATAGGCTCAAGGGAGGAGGTAGTACTCCTTGCATTGTGTGAAATTCGACTTTCATGAACAAGCAACAATTGATAAAGCTCATGAGAAGAAATGGGCTCAGCCCGTATAGTGACAGATGTAATAAAGGGTTCATATGCAGAACCAAGGCCAGTAAGAAGATAAGTGAAAAACTCTTGATCGGGTAAGGGATTACCAATTGCAGCTAGGATATTTGAAAGGGAATGTACCTTCCCAAAATAATCTGTAATTGTTTGATTTCCTCGTGTGAGGTTAGCAAGTTGAAATCTGACCTGAAACTGCTTTACTTGTGAATGAGAGGCAAACAAGGAAGTCAGTGTAAGCCATAGTTCACGAGAGGTGTTGGCAAAGAGGACATGACTGATTACAGATTCAGAGAGGGAGGAAAGTAAAATGCTAAGGACCAGTTGATCTGTAAGTTTCCAAGAAGAAAAATCTGGGTTGGGTTGGGTTGTGGGATAGAATCTGATTGAGTGGGTAGAAATTCAGTAGGACAAGAGAGGGTGCCATTGACATATTGATAGAGGTCTTGGCCTCGAAGGTAAGCATTAATTTGCACTTTCCATAATGGATAGTTTTTTGTAGTAAGTTTAGTAGTGACAATATGAGAAAAGGAAGAGACAATGGAGGGATTTGGGGAAGGGAGGGAAGGAGATGCTAACGCCATGGATCAGAGGGACTGTGAGTCGCAATGCTCTGATACCATATCAAAGAACCATATTTGCATGAATTCAGTATATTTTGTATTGCATTTCTGAGTGTATTTATACACAAGTTTACAAGAGGCTAAGGAATCAAAAGGAGAATAAAAAATAGTTACAAGCACTTGAGAGAAATAACAACAAAATTGCCTACGATTGCTCTTGAGTGGTACTTTGATGTGCATTACTACCCTCTATGCTAATACCAAGAACTTCCAATGCACTCATTCTAACAAACGGAGTATTACCTCTGGCATTTAGTTATCACTGTTGAGCACAGAATGGTTAATAAGCTTAACTATCCTTTGGACTTTTATGATTTTACTCCGAACAGTTGGGCCTGGTGGAAGTCCAAATGAGAATGGAGAAACTATGATTGATGCTCTGGTCATGGATTGGGTAACCACCATTTTCATGTTTGATGTTTTTGCCATCCATTTTGTTCTCTCCATTGTAGCATGTTTCTCGATGCACAATAGAAATGACCATCTATCATGTGTCTGCTAAGAACACACATAGGTGACAATGGAGGTTGGAGCTGTCGCTGCTTTGAGGTACGTGAAGGACGGCATCAAAGCTGCTAGATTAGTAATCCAGCACACTAAACACACTTTGCTTGTTGGAGAGCAAGCCTTTGCATTTGCTTTATCAATGAGTCTCCCGGGACCCACAAACCTTAGTTCATCCGAGTCTTTGGGGAAGTGGAGTAAATGGAAGGAAAATCGCTGCCAACCTAATTTTAGGCAAAATGTTGTACCTATCAATAGTTGTGGCCCATATCATCCAAGGGATTCTCTTGACCTAACTAAAGGGGCATGTTCCAAAGCCAAGCTTATGGAAACTATTGAATTTAGATCATCCCTTGTTGGTCTTCACAATCATGACACTATAGCAATGGCTGTCATTGATAGAGTAAGTTGTTGATGAAAGCATTGTTCCATTAATTATATTCACTAAATTTAAGTGAAATTCTTGTTTCTTGCATAGATGGGGCACCTTGCCGTTGGTACATCAACTAATGGAGCAACATATAAGATCCCTGGCAAGTAAGTTTGACATGAGTCCTTACAACCATTGGAGTTGATCTGATTATACAATGAAACCATATTAAACCAGTGATCTTGTTGATGTTGTTTTGATTTAATTGGTTAAACACAATTCTAAACATTAATATGTCAAGGAGGTGCAAAGGCCCTCAGCAATAAGTTTTCTACAAATGCACATCGGGTAATCCAAGAAGAAATTCTTCCAGTCTAATGGCCTCTAAAAATTATTTGCACTCAAGGATTTGAACGTTAGACTTAGAACAAGGCTCTTGCCGCTTGAACCGGCCCCTAGGGGTTCTATGTTAATGTTCTTTTCAGTCATTCTTTGGCAATTCATCATTTTTAGGTCGTTGTGGAGTTTGAACACATTCTTGAACACTTAACATTTTGTCATGTGACAATGCCAAGTGGCTCTTTCAATTCTGATTGGGAATAATCTTTCTTAACCACATGCCATGCTAACTGAAAAATTGACGATATGACTAGTGAAAATGAGTTTGTCAAAAAATTAATTTTGTTCAGAAATGAAGTAAATATTAATGTGTATGGTATATAAGGTGCTCTAGTGAAACAGATATTCTTTGGCTAGCTGTCAGATACTAGAAGCAGACTTGAGCACTCTGAGCATATGCTGATGGCGAAATTGGTACATGTGGGGCAACTGGAGAGGTGATATTATGATGCACTTCCTTCCATGCATTGACGAAACCAGCAGAGTTAATTTTTTTTTCTTTTTTTTTTTTTTAGGGAGGGCAACAACTTTTCCATCGTGTAATACGTTTATGTAAAATAAAAAGGAGATTACAAATTTAAAAAAAAAAAAATTATTATATATAAAATTAGATTTCGATAATTTATTACATACGTATAAAAATAAAATTCTAAAAACATAACTTAATATACATTTCAGATTTATCATGAAAGAAATAATATTTATCCATTATTATTTTTCTAAGGAAATATTTAGAATTTTTTTTTTTTTTTTTACAAAATCTATCATGTGATCTTTTAGAAGACAATCTTTCATTCTAATGAGTAATCTTTTATTAAAAGGCAATCTAGTTTTTAAGTTTCATGTAAATCTAAATATTTTTCGTATAACATTAAACATATAATAATATATTTGAGATCTTAAATAAATTTTTTTTTGCTCAATGAAGTCTAGAGGATGAAACCTCTCAACTACTTTTCATATAGATAATCAGTTTTAAATGATTTTTCTTATATTTTTACTTTAAATTTCATATTAAGAAGTCTAATATTGTATAACAAAAAACTTTAGAATACATGTTAATAAATTTATTATTTCTTCTAAACTTAGTTTAAATTAGTCTTAGTGAGGCCATATTCTCTGAAAATAGATAATATAAGCCCAACGTGGGTCCGCCACTGCTTCCATGGTGATGATGTACATAACTTCAAGTTTCTCTCAGTTTGGGATCATTCATGGCACTAATTTTTAATCATTCACAATCTGAATTCCATAAGCTCTTTGAAAATCTGGAAAGCACTGGAATATATACTGCCTTGTGCATTTTGTATATTAACATTTGGTTTGTTCACATGCTTGAATCAGTCCCTATTTTATCTACAGCTGCTACACCATTAATATAAGAAAAAATCTATTTAGCAGCCTTTCACTACACGCCTATTTTTATTTTTTATCTTTTTTTTTTATTTATTTATTTTCCCTCAGCAGATGTGTGGTGTAATGCTGCTGAATAGAAGAACTATAATGTCCTATTTTCTGGTCTGTTTTTTAGTCTTAAGAAATTCTCCCATTTGAATAAGAATGGGAAGCATGCTGGTGCTTGTACTTCCATGGTATTGATATGGTCAATCTTCAGCATAAAAAAAAAATTTTTTTTTTTGATGATTTTTTCATGCTTACTGTTGAATGAGAGTAATTTACCTTTTATATCAGAATTTTTGAACTTTAGACAAAATCTCACGCATGGCTCATGAGATGGTAGGCAGACGAAGACAGAGAGCTAACAGGTAAAATGCATTGTAAATACATGTCTCGTAACTATTTGAGTATTAGAAGGTCGAGAATTCCTGAGACTCATTGATAAAGCAAATGCATTGTAAATGCTCTTGAGCCTGTATTACATATCTGCTGCATGCCCGAGACCAACTTCCTACATCTACGATGTCATGATCTGATACTTGTCGTGAGAGCATGTTTTTGTTGTTGCTGCTCTATGTGGTGTCCCATGTTTGATTTGCTATAGCCTATAGTTGGTGCTCAACGTGCATTTTTTTTTTTTTTTTTAATGAAACAAGTGTTTTTGGTGAAACAATTATTATCAAACAGGATAATTCATGGGGCTTCCTAGGCATTCTGAAATTATTATTTTTCATTTGGTCCACCTAAGATCAGGCCTTGTTTGGTTACACAAACTATCTCATCTCATTTAATCATTACAACTTTTCTAAACTTTCCTACAAAATACAATAACATTCAACATTTTCAAATTCTAAAATAAAAATAATATTAAAAAAATATATTCTAACAATATTTTGTTCAATTTTCAACTTTTATCTCATCTCATATGTAATAACCAAACAAGAACTACACCTTTTTGTAACCATCCATTACTTTCATGAATCCTTGGTGTCCCATAAACACTCCACACACATAGAAATTCCCCAAATTAGTATTTAGTAATCAGAATCCAAAAAGAAAGCCATTGGGATAAATCCAAATTAATTATAAGTGAATTTAACAACACACGCGTTTAAAACCCTCTCCTCACCCAAATGACCTAAAATGAGAATCCATGTAGACTAAGTGCAATTCTTCCATTTTCAGTCGGAATCAGAATCAGGATTCATTGAGGATCTCACTGCCCTGCGCATATTTTCATGATTTCCATCGTTGTCTTCATCTTCATCTTCTTTCTTCTCACTAATAATACCTGTAATAACGATTGTTGAGACTCTTGTCATGAGCTAAAAGAACGCAAAACATGCCAGGCAAAAGCATTTACCTTTCTTTATTAGTAGCACTTCCATTGTCTTTGTGGTGAAATCATCTTTTCCTCCAAGATCTTGAAATCCAACCAGCCTATCAACTGCGATTCCTTTCCTGAGTAAAAATTGTGACAAGAATGTCTTGATGCATAAGCTTGAACTTAGATCTGAAGGTCATATAGTTTCATATAGGCATATCAGCACTGCCAACCTTAGGCTAACAATCATTGAGGTATCATTATCTGGGCTAAGCTCCAGGAAAATAACACCAATTGTTCATCCTTACTGTTTTCAAGAAATAAACTAAAAGAGGTCCAGAATAACACAGCTCTATTTTTAGAATTCCAACTTCTTTTGACTTATCCTGTCTTTCAAAATTACCAAATCGGACAGTACTGACATGCCTCTAGCATCTACAAGGAACAGAACATTTAAAAGACTAACAGATATGCCCTCACCTGAACAATATGACACAAGGCAAAGTCTTGACTCCTAGTTTCGCAATGAAGAAGGGTGCATTCTGCATTTCATTTCAGCAAATGTATCTAAGTATGCAACTTGATTTTTTTATTAGGTCAGACTTTTGCAACAATTGAATCTTCAAATTCCAATGTTGGGATCAAGTATACTCAAAAGAGAAACACCAAAAAAAGTTCTTTCTTGCAACATATTTACACAAACTAATGTATACAGACCTCTGCATCCAGCTTGATGAACTTTGTACCAATGTGCCTTGGTGCTAGGGACTTCAAATGCTTATCCATTATCCTACACAGATCCATTTGGTATGAACACATGAACTTTTCAATTCATATATTCAAGTACATGATCGTGTGCATCTATTTTGGGGGAGGGGAGGGAGAGAGAGAGAGAGAATACAAGATTAAACTAAATGTTTTACTTGCAGCGATAGAACTCCTGATGATAGAAATGACAAATCACTTTTTCACTACTGGTAACTTCGCCCAAGAAATCCCCCTCAGTAATCTCCCTGTATTCTCCATGCCCTTGCCTTTTTAATGCTTCCCGCTTCTCAGCTTCTTTCTATTCAAATCAATTCCATCATAAATACTTACTAATTACAATATACTTCCACCAAATCAATTTATCAAAGTACATCCAAGAAAATTTAAAAAAACATCAAAACTCTAACCTTGAGAGCTGCAATCCGATCTGCATGCAATTTTTCCAGCTCCGGGTCCTAATATCACCCGATGCAAGTACACCTCATAAATAGAAACAAGTGCATTAATTACCAGATGGATTAAATAGAAGCACCATCAAACTTACATCCATCAACTCATCAAGGTCGACCTCCTGGTTGAAAGAACTTGATGCCTGTGGCTTCCCTTGAGCAAGCAACTCCTATAAGATACTAGACCACATTAGACAACAAACAACAATCAACATACTATTCAATGTGGCTTGCAAACTAATGCAATTAAACAATATATTTTTAATCAGTTGCTTAAAAAGCATACCCACTTTCATGCAACTCGGGAGGAAAGTAATATAACCTAGTAAACCCATCATTTACTGTCATCTAAGCTAACCACTACTCAGCCCGCTTCAACCAAAAGAGAGTTATAGTACAGCGGAAATTTGCATAATCCCAAAAACAAAAACTCTAGATTCACTTATTCAGCAGGGAAATAAACAGGCTTAATTTAGATGGGGGTAGAATATCAATGATGGTCTCAGATCATTGCTTAACATATTTTTTTATGATAAGGAATTCTAGAAACTGTGTAAACGCAACATGTCTTTTACCCGGTTAAATGTTGGATGAATATAATGCAGCAGCACAACACAAATCAAGTAAATCATCGGCTTCACCAATGGGACATGACTCCTAAAAATTGTTTGCATTTAAGGGTTTGAACCTTACACCTGGAAGGAGCATACCTCCAAGACCAAGGAATTTACCACCTGAGCACACCCCTAGGGGTTCAATGCTTAACATATTGACAGAGAGATATCTGATGCCTGAACTAATTCAATGGAATGCCTTAAAGCTTCGCCAGAGGAGATGGCTATACCGGAATTAAAAAGGTAATTGCACGCTACAGTAGCTGTTGAGATCGTTGTTTGTTAAGAAAATTGTTATATATAAACCATAAAAACTAGGAAGTGTTAAATCGCATTTCTTTACTTGCAAAAACCCATCATTGGAACATAACATACTAACATAAAATTACATAATAAAAAGAAGGGTATAGTTGATAAACTTCCACTTCAAAATTCAATTTAAAGATGACAGAATGGATTATAAACGATATGGGAGATAAAAAAAAAATCAAGAGAAAAACCTTCTGATAATCACGAGCAGCAGCTGCCATCACATTTCCAAATGCTAAGTTAGACAGAGTTGATTTCACTGAATCCGGATCCATCTGTTTCCTCTTTCCTTTATATCTGAAAGATTTAAACTATATTGTATTGCTTTCAAATGAAACTTGTAACATAAAAAAAAATAAGAAATAAAAATCAAGAACATTTTTAAGGTGCAAAGATAGGAAACTGACTAATTAATCTGTTCCATAAAATCTTTGATCAGCAAATTCTCTTGAAATGTTCAAGGGAAGTCATGCATAATGATCTACATATAGTTAGGATTTTATTAGATCATTCAGAGACTCCAAACCCAAGTGAAATAGTGTTTCCTGCAATGTTCACTCGAGTCAAGGTCAAGCTAAAGTCAAACTAACTATATGTTTAGTTGTTCGATTGGTTCGATGCCGAGCTGTTTTGACCAAGTAAAAGTTAAAATTTGAAGATTCTTGTAAAATATAAATTTGTAGAGAACTGAGTTAGCTTTCCAACGCTACCAGAATCATCTCAACCCAATGTCAGATAAAAAAAAGGATGCAAATCCCTACCTATTTAATTATATCAATTTCATAGCCATTTTATTGCTAGAATTTGTTCTGGGATTCTTATCAAAATAGTATTCATATCTATCTTACGTCGTAGTGGTAGGAAAGTTAAAATAACAGAAAGAAAAATAAGGCCGAGAAATAAGAGGTAAATTGTATATTACAACAAACAAGATTTAGGGAAGATAATTGTCAAAATTGTGTCAATAATCTAGTTACAATCATCACAACTATAGGAAACAATTAGAAAATAACAAACTCTAAATAATTGATTAATTATGACTTAATGAACATCCATCTATTTTTGTGAAATGTTCCCACACCATTGATGGGTCCTTACTTGCCTTCCTTTTGGGAGGGAGACTGGTGTTACTATTACTAGATAAGTTAACGTTTGAAGCTAAAGGAGTAATAATCTCATCGTCTCTTAAATTTGTAGGAGTGTCACTTCTGAAGCAATCCATGATATGAACTGACATATAATTATCACATAAAAACATGAGAAAATATAAAAACTCAGCAACACTATACCAATAAGATTTCAACAAATAGATAGAACATGTGCATGCATTATCTAAGATCATATGCCTAGAACCCAGCAAAACAAATACATAACAGTTTACACATATTTATCCCTAAATTGGTGAATTTATGATTTTTCAACCAAATGTGGGAAATGAACTAAAAAATATCATGGTTTTGGTTTGTCCAAGATAGAAACAAGGGGCTCAAAAGAAACTTGCACCAGTTGTTAACTGCCTCTCATACTTCTTTTTTGTCAAAAGAAACTGTCTCTTATACTTATTTCCAATTAGGACTTCTGCTATCCCAAATTTTGTAATATTATTCATAGAGGTTTTAGTGGTATTTGATCCTATAATTACATGCAAATCTTTATGACCGCACACTGTTTTATAAGGGTGTCAAGATTTCTATCTTCATCTTCTTGATTGGACCAAATTTGTTTCTAACATAAGAGCAGCAATGCACACACTTAAAATATGAGTCACTACCATGTATATCATTCAATCAAGTCGTTTTAGAAATGCCCATGTTTTTTCTGAGTTAATACTTGTATCAGTGACAAACTTTCAGAGGGACTTTAATTTGAAGAGGATAAATGTTCTCTGAAAAAATGGATAAAACTACTTATAAAAAAAATGGATAAAACTAAGAATTTCATAGCAGGGCCAGTAGGCCCAGTACCCTTAGATTGTTTTCCCTTTCTCCCTTTTACGTGCCTTTATACTTGCAAAATCCAACAAATTTATACCAGCATTCATACTTTTCAGTCTTAACAAGTTGTAGGGATATGATTATAATGATTCAAAGAGCACAACGATTCAGGTCTGAGGCCCTTAGCGATTGGTTCACCTCTTCTCAAGAGCTTTAATAAATACAAGTCAGTTTTAATTGATAGTTACTTGAATTAGAATTTCCATATTCACTGAATGTCACTTTTGACCTTCTGATCCTCCTAACAAGAGCAACTTCAGTCTTCAAGTGTATGAGAGATATAACTATTAAGACCACTTTTTCTCCACAACACCTTGTGGCCCTAATTCTGGTCTCACTTCAAAACATGATGCTGAAATACCAACTCTATGCTGACAGGAAGTGATGCAAAATATAAATAAGAACTGCAAGGACAACTAAAAAAATACTAACTTGTTGTATAGGATATAAAAATTGGGATTTGGTTTCATGTAAATACATGAGCTTTAATAATTTAATTATTTTCTATAACATTTGGATATGAATTGGGTTCGATCTACTTAGCTCCAACTCTGCCAACACTATAAACAAATCTTAAATCTGGTCTAATTTGAATCAGGTTTGGATGTTTTGCCTGACCCAATTGACTAAAGCCAAACTTTTACTTCAGGCCCAGTTGCAATATTGGTCACAAGGAAATCATTGGGGAAGACTTAAAACAGGTCAAATTGGGAAAAAAAAGGGCATAATGTGGCATAATGCACTGTGATTATGTAATTTTATTGTTATTAATTATATTAATAATTGAGCAGCGTGGTCTGCACTGCATCCCATTTTGTGTTCTGCTAAAAATGGGATTAATGGAAAACCGATTTCATCTGGTCTGTTTTCGGCTTTTGAAAACGAACTCAACCCACAATGCACCGAGAAAAGTAGCTTACCGTGGACGGTGGATGGAGCTGGACTGCTATGGTGAGCTGCGAAGGAACGACTGCTTGGTGAGCTTCGAAGGAACGCTGCTTGGTGGGCTGGAGAAGTCGGCAGACAGACAATACTCGGTTGCTTGGAGGCGCGATCGAGGTGAGAGAGAGAGACTCGGTTTCCTGCAGGCGTGATCGAGGAGAGAGAGAGAGAGAGAGATGTCTAGGGTTTGCCGGTTTGGAATGGAGATATCAGATAAGCCCGGACGGGCTGCTCTTTCGCCCGTTAAGTAGCGGGTTGGATGTTTTCCAACCCGTTGTCTAGTTGAATCCGCATTTAACGGGTGGAACGGACTGATTTATCAGCCGGGTCGGGTTATAGTATTTTTTTTGAAGAGAATAACTTAGAATCGATTCGTCTGTTTTATTATAAAAAACAGCTCACTAATAAGTAATCGCCATGTAGGCAATTCATTTGAAACACATATGGGACTGCATGTAAGAGCCTCCTTCGCTCAAACCCTTCGTCTGGGTCATCTCCCTCTTCACTCAAACCCATCTCCTTATTCACGCAGCTAACCCTTCCTTCCTTCCACAAACAGACGAAGATGAAGACAAAAACAGGTTCTTCTCATCTTCTTCTTCGCATGCCCTAAACCTTCCTTCCTCCCACAAAGTTGTGCATTTCCACAAAGGGATGACTCTCCCACCCTTCGTCTTCCCATATACGTGTTCCCAATATCAACCGGGATTCATGGATACAAGTAAAACAAGTTCAATAAACAAAAAACTGAGTCACATAATATAACTCCCCCTGTTAGAATGCTATCAAAATGACAAGTTCTACCAAACTTTAACTTTGACAAGTTGGAATGCATTTCTGGTCCCGATCTTTTGATTTCCGTATTTCACGAGAACCAGTAACACCACTTATTCAATCCCACGAAATTCATCATTGAACTTCAGTTCTAAACAAAATTATATGCAAGTTTTGAAGTAGATCTACTCAAATACTTGAAAGACCACAAGAACAAAAGATTTATCTAACGATGAAAAAACTCAAAACTCAAAATCCCAACAGAAAAATAAAAATTTATATATTTCTACAACCATGATAAACTTCCTCAAGTTAGATTTGGGTATCTGCAAAATAACTAAGGGGAGGGGAATCTATGAAATTCTCCGTTATCATATATTGGGAAACCACTTAATAAAGTAGTCGTGGGCGAAAGAGATGGTGGGCGCGACGGAGATGCTAGGCACAATGGAGATGCTAGGCTCGACGAAGATGGTGGGTGCGACGGAGATGGTGGTGCCGAAATTGGTGTCCGACGAAACTGTTGAGGCATTTGACTGCACAGGGGGGTTCGACTGAGGGCACTGTACTGGGGCGTTCAACGGTGACTAGCTGACGGCACTAGACTGGGGCATTCGATGGATCTGCAATTTGTGAAGGGCGCAAATTCCTTCAACTGGGTTGAGTTTTTTGGCAGGGGCATTCGATTGGAGCATTTGGATGATCTCATGTTAATTGTGTAGAATCGCTGATGTGGCGGCTTATAATTGGTGGCTGATATTCTCTTAAAAACAGCCGAACCACTCCAAAGCATTTCTGTTTTTTAAAAGACATATTTGCCATGCGTGGTATTATTAAGGGTTTAGTGTCGTGTTCGTGTCGTATCAAATTATGAACATTTGATTATATAGATCAATTTAAACCCAACTCATTAAACTAAACGTGTCAAATTTTCAAACTCTAATTCAACTCATTTAGATAATGGGTCATATCGTGTCACCCATTTTGACTCGTTTAATAATTTGTTAAAAATATGTTAACATGATACGACTCATTTAAACCTGTTTGTTTCATGTAAATGGATTGAACTAAAACACATAACTCATTTGATCTGATTAATATAATTTCACATAAAAGTAAAAATCTATATTTATTAGTAAACATCTTAAAAAAAATAGGGTGAAATGATTGTTATGGAGTGGTGTTTCATGTGCAAGAAAGTTGCGGAATCAGTGAATCATTTATTTCTACATTGTGATGTGGCTAAAGTGTTATAGGATGATGTGTTTAGAAGATCCGGACTGACTAGGGTTATGCCAAAATCAGTGATAGATTTACTCGAATGTTGGACTAGACTTCATATTTGCTCTCAAGTGGCAGCTACATGGAAGATGATTTCTTTGTACATATGGTGCATTTGGTTGGAAAGGAATTATATGTGTTTTAATAATAGGGAATGCAATGTAGAAGAACTCTGGGAATTTTTTATGTGTTCTTTGTTTAGTTGGTTTTTAGCTATTGTACTCAGTGTAGGGGCTGTCAATGAGTTTTTGTCCTTGTTTTTCTAGTATTAGAATGTATTTAAATGTTTCTTTTGTATACTTCTTGTGTACATGGGCTCGCCTGCATTTTGATGAATAAAATTAAAAAAAAAAAAGTAATCGGGAAAGGGGAAGATGGAATGCCACCAAGGCCTTCTATGTCAATTTCACAAACCTAGGGATATTATGGTCCCATAAATCCATACTACCCGCCATTTATGAGGCCTCAAAATATATATCGAAATCCAGACTTGTACCCTTTGGGTAGCCAAGTAGATGACTTTGATTTTTTTAAAAGTTTGTTTGACATGTTTTGATTCTTTGTTTAATTGTTTCGATGGATTTTTTTTTTTTTTTCCAATTGAAGAATGTAGGCATTATTTAAATTTTATTTGTGTTGTTTCAAATATATGACTATATTGATGCTTTGTAACTCCATGGAGATTTTGCAAAGTCATACTCAGTATGTCATATGGTGTTCTTAATGTGTTGCTTAATAATTACTTACCTGTTTGGTATAATTATTAACTTTTTATCTACTTGTTTTGTGTCTAAATATTAACTTTTTAATGTTCATAATATGCTTCTATTTGCATATGTTGTGTTGTGAAGGGGCTGTTAGTACAGCTTGTCCAGTTGTGAAGATGTCAATTTGAATGTAGTGCTGCGGGTGACCCAAGCAGTTTTTTTGTCTTGTGTATATTGTGTCGTGAAACAACATTTTGTATCCAGTTATGGAGATGCACTTGGTGTTGCTTGTATTGCTTATAGACTAGGGGCTTTGTGTGCAAACACTTGTTGTGTTGTGGAGATATTGTGGTGTAGTTTGTGTACCTTGTGGAAATGCTATGCTGTAGTATGTGGAGATGTTGTGGTGTACTATGTAGACTAGGGGCGTTGGTAGCATCCACCTATGTGTACTGTGTGTATATATTGATATGTACCTAAAATTTAGACTCTGATGAATATAACAATTTTATATAAATTTCTATTATTTTTTTTTTTTTTTGGTTTAGCTCTAAATTTTATGCATTCTTGCAAGAATTTCTTTAACTCCATACATTTTTTGTTTAGTTTTCAACCTAGAAGATGGCCCATTTTTATTTAGTTCATGCTAGAATTTTTGTTTAGTTTTCAAACAACAATTACATACTCCATACTATCAGGTTAATTACATAGGTTTTCATTACCAACTTGTTGACCACTCTCATTCACAGGTTGTTGTATTTGATAGTCAAACAACAATTCATATAAGTTAATTGCAAGTTCAAGATCGACATTTCACAAACAAATTAATATACATATTCCATACTGGCAGGTTAATTTCACAACCAGCATTTTCTTGCACATATGGATATCATACATATGGATACCCCATTTTGTACATCATAACCAAAACATTATAAGTTAATTACTGTCCAAGTGCAAACAGAAAGCATAGGGAGAGTACTATTACAGTTGATCCATACAAGAACTATATAGATCATACCCAGCTATTTACAATGGCATGTTACAATTCATCTGAATCAAGCAAAAACTATTATAATTGATATAACCCAGTACAAACACAATAATTTTTTCTTTTCCTTGTGAACGTCTCTCTCTCTCTCTCTCTCTCTCTCTCACTTTATCTTCCCTTTTTTGAACTTCATACTCGGGTAGCAATACGCAATCCCACGTCTTCCAAACTACATTCTCTCTTCTACAAATGTTCTCTATCAAATGAAGTATATTTGCCTATACAAAAAATTCACATCTCCTTTCTCCCTGCGCACAATGTAAACATTTAATTAACATAATAAAGCACACTCTGCAAACTGAAAAGCAATATGCATATATAACAAAGATAAATTTGTTTTATCGTGTTATACCATTCATCATTTTTTTAGTCATCTTTTTAATCATTTTTATTTTCAGGTGGTACTACGTAGGATGCCTGAACAAGGCCCTAGCATAATAGATCCTATTGATGATGTTTAATACGAGAAAAATATAATACAAGAAAAAATTAGAGATAATGGTAAATATGTGTTTGTGTGTCTGTGATGAGGTATATAGTCCCACATTGACCTTGACCAGGGGCAATAATTTAATTACCTGTGCAGCTCCACAATCAAGGTCAATGTAAGATTGCTGGTTTGGATAGTGGGATAAAATAAAATGGTTTTAGATAAAAGTTGAAAGGTGAATAAAATATTATTAGAATATTATTTTTTAGTATTATTATTATTTTGAGATTTGAAAATTTTAAATTATTTATTATATTTTATATGAAATTTTGAAAAAGTTGTAATGATGAGATGAGATAAAATGAAACACTCTCTGAATCTAAACGACCTCTATATGTCACAATTAAATAAGATCCGAATGCAATCTTTTAGATATATTGTAACCGTCGACTCAAGGAACACTTGAAAACATCAGGAAACATACAATTTTCAGATACAATGTGGGTGACTTTTTAAAAAATCACATATATAAAACATGCTTAGAGGCCATTTAAATATGGATTCACATATATAAAATATATCTTAAACACATGTATCGCATAGCTAGACTACAATATTGGGTTATCATGGAATTTTGATTATGCTTAGAGGCCAGCAAACAACTCATCTAAAACTAAAACAATAAAAATCAAACCTTACGTCTATTTTTGAATTATTGAAAGATGTTTCAACACGAAATCACATGATAGCTCAACGTAATCATAGCAAAAAGAAAGCACCAATTCGACCGACTAGAAGTCCATCAGCCTGTTTCACCACCTTGCAAGAAACAACAACAGTTCATTGAGCAAAGGTACGTACTCGAAACACAAACTATTAGAAGATTTACAAACAGAGCCGTTGGCACAATCTACAAGTGCAATCAAGGTCCCAATCATCCATCCAAAAAAGAAAATCCACCAAGTATGATGTCCCAAAAAGAACCACTTCCTACCATTACTTAACCAGAACCAAATAAGGGATACAGGATCTTCAATAATTATTTAGATTTCCATGAGGACGAGTTCTCTTCCTCAGATTCAAATACAAAAGTCACAAACCCATGACCTAAAATCACAGACAGGTGAGACAGATGAGTAAAAAGGGAGAGAGAGTGACGCGGGAGGAAGGGAGAGAGGGAGCACCATGAGAGCCAGCATTGAGAGCTTTTGCTCGGTGAAAGCTGATGAAGACAGAGAAGAGGGGGGAGGAGAGGAATACTTTGGGCATGGAGAGATTGAGCTTAGGGAGAGAAGAGGACACATTGTTTTTATTTTTAATGGGTGAACACGGTTTGCCACAATGGTGTATGGTCTAGAATTTAATAACTAACATATGAGAAGATTTTCTCCACCCCAATACGCAAATCGTTCGTTTCCCTCCCAAATGCCAAAAGGAAAATGATTTATACACAACATTTTGTACAACACATTGCACAATAATATTTTAAATGAGGGGTATCTTTGTAAAACACCTTATAAAAGTAACATAATTTTACAAAAATATCCTCATTTTATAATATTGTTGTGCAATGTATTATATAATATATTGTGTGTATATCATTACTCATGCCAAAAGGCCATTATGCACACACAATACACAACAGACACTTAACAAGAAGGCAAAAACGGAACAACACAAAAAAATGAAAGATGGAAAATCCGCGGATAGACGCTTATTATAATAGAATATATATATATGTATGGATAATGATATATTTACTATTTCCTATCATCTATTTATTATTTTATTTATTTAATTTTTTTTACTTAATGGTTAAGGAAATGACTATTAGTGAAATTGTATATATTTTTAATTTTTTCTTAATGATTAAGGATGTTTAAAAAATACTTTAAAAAAATCAAATACACTATAAAATAAAAAAAAGGATAGTAGGGAATAGCAGGCCTCTCATTATCCTTTATATATATATATATTACCTAACAAATTGTTGCTAAAATATAAACATTCAAAGCATCATATCACTGTAAATTTTCTTATAATTTAAAAAACAGACTTCTTAAAATTTTCTTCTAAATTTTACTCATTTTTCAAAAATTCCCTACCTCTCTTAGGAATATTATTTTTTATTCTATTAAAATAATATTCCTCTATTCTTTTTTTTATTATTATAAAATTATAAAAATAAAGAGTTACAAATTAACATGCTTTAGTATAATAGGTTAAATTTATCTTAAAAAAAAAATTATCAAACCACATTGTTTCTTAAAATCATATTTTAAAATATCTGACAAAATATTTCTCTCTTTCTTTTATTTTTTATTCAAGAAATAGATAGCCGAAATACACCACACTTTACACTAGTGGTATGAAAATAATCCACGTCCTCTTCCTGCTCTTACAAATCTTCCACCTCTTCCCCTGATTTTGCTCCCAAGGAATCTATTCACGTTACCATTAGTTTTCAACCTCTTTGCCTCATGATCTTCTTCACTCTTGTTAGTCCCTACACCATCTTTAATCTCCTCGGTTTCATCCTTTTTGCGTTTGAGGAAATTCACAAGCTCTTGGAAAGCAGCATTGGCATCATCACTCTTCATTAGCTCTTCGGCAACCTCGGCTGGGGTCACCTGCGTGCTGTCTATCAGGCCTTCGATCTCTGCGTACAGGTGGTGGCAGTCGCGGTCGTGAGCGCCGGTACCGAGGTAGTTAGAGGCCAAGAGCTTGAACCCACGGCTGGTGCAGTATGACATGTTGATATGCATGTCCATCCGGCCGGGACGCAACAGGGCTGGGTCGAGCCGGTCCTTGTGGTTGGTCGTGAACACGATGATTCGCTCGTCCCCACAGCTCGACCACAGACCATCAATGAAGTTTAGTAGACCCGACAACGTCAACTGCAACAAACAAGCATAAAACAAAGAAACCGAAAGTCAATTTTTATTTAAGATTAAGATTAATGAATTATGGACAGAAAATGTATGTAAAAAGCATAGGAATTTACCTTGGTACGAGAAGGTTCATGGAGGGCATCCTGATTTTGCCGATCCTGCATTTCCACGCTGCAATCTATATCTTCAATGACCAGAATAGACCTATTGGTGGTGGACAACAAGACCCCTCTCAGATCGGAATCGGAGTAAATGCTGGTTAGCTCCAAATCATAGATGTCAAACTTGAGGTAATTAGCCATGGCAGCGATCAAGCTCGATTTGCCAGTACCAGGAGGGCCGTACAACAAATACCCTCTCTTCCAAGCCTTTCCCACCCTTTTGTAAAACTCCTTCCTCCTTAAGAACCTTTCCAAGTCATCAATTATGGCCTTTTTGAGGTCGGGATCCATGGCCAGAGTGTCGAATGTGGACGGATGCTCCAGATTGATCGACCCCCACATGCCCCGGCCCCCTCCATCCTCATCGCCGAATGGGCACTCACGGTTGTAAAGCTTCACTACCTTGCCCTCCTCTTTAATGGCTTTGGCTCTGAGCAGAACATGAGGGAGGTAAGAGTCGATAACCTTGTCTTTGAATTTTTTGTTGAAGATCAGCTCGAAGCAACGCTGCTCGTTGGAGTGCGGGTGCTTGGGTTCGATGCAGACAAACCGCCATCTGAGCTGGATGTTCTCGAACCTATCCAGGGTCTCCTCGCCCTTCATGATGGAGACGCTGAGGTTCTTTTGGCGTTGGGTTTTGCCGACGAGGAGGCGCTCGGTGGAGGGGCTGATCTTGGTGCCGAGGTAGACCTCGGCAGCGTCGTAGACCTGGTTCCGGGCCATGCCGCAGCGCTCGTCAATGACGAGGGTGAGAGTAGAGGAGAGAGGGGTGAAGAGATAGCGGAAGGCGGAGAAGAGGTAGGAGCGGAACTGGTGCGGGACGAGCTCGTTGGCCATGGAGCGGACTAGCATCATGGAGGCGGAGAAGGAAGCATAGGCGGAGAACAATGTGGAGGCTGAGGGGGGCATATCTTTGAGAGAGAACATCGTACAAAACTGAACTCAGAGCTTGGAGAATTCAGCAATGGATGCTTGGAACAGTTGCACAGAATTGTTTATTAATATATATAGGAGGGGTCAAGAGACGAGGTGTTGTTTTGCCCTTCGGTCTGGCTAGGGAGCCAAAAACTAATCTACCTTGTCGAGCAAGTTCAGATGCTGGATAATTATTAAAGGGTCAGGATCCTATGCATCAAGCACCAAATTCTATTCAGTACATCCAAAAAGACAAACGCAGAAAGATAATTTGTTGATTTGGAAATGATATTTTGTTCAGCTTCAACGATAGATTCACAAATGATACGAGCTTGTCGTGGAAAAGGTTGCGAAGGAAAGCTATATGGTGGGGTTTGAATTCAGTCTCAAGAAAATATTATTATTTATTTTAAAATATTACTTTTTTTTAAGTTGCATTTGAATAAGAAAATGATCTTAAATATTTTGTAAATAGTAATAAAAAATAATAATAAAATATTAAATAATAATAATAAATAAATAAAAATAATAATAAAATAATAAATAGTAATGGAATTGTAAAGGATATCAATTTGGTGGAGTTGATATACGTGAAACTCCACCACTAGGCTCTGTTTGGATTCGGAAAGTATTTCATCTCATCTTATCTTATCTTTACAATTTTCTTAAATTTTTATACAAAATATAATAAATAATTCAATTTTTTCAAACTTTTACAAATTTCAAATCAACTTTTTCAAATTCTAAAATAATAATAATATTAAAAAATAATATTCTAATAATATTTTTATAACTTTTATCTTTTATCTAAAATCATCTTATCTCATCTCATATCTGATTTAAAACCAGCCATTTATTTAAATTTTAGGACCAATATTTGAATTTTAAAATTTTTGCAATACGTATTTTAGTTTTCATGAAGCATGCAGATAGTAAATCCGTCAATTTTTGGTTAGAAAATAAATGGGATGCCTTATTTAATTTTCTTTTATTGACTGACATATGACATAAATATTCATATTAACCAATCAAAGGCTGACACAAATGTACTTAATTGTGAGTTTTATGAATTTCACGCATTAATTTTGTAAAAAATAAAAAAACGAGAGATCTTAAAATCCAAATATTAATTTTGCAATTAATCTTAAAATCACGCATTTTCTCTCATTTTAGGTGATTGTCTTATAAGAGAGGCGAGTACATCATTCCGATTCGTTACCGATTACAGAGTAACATAACTCAGCTTGGACACCAAGTTTGATGACTTTGTGCGAGGCTGGTTTTCTACCACTTATGGAAAGAGTGACCCAATTCAATTCTTGTGCCATATTATTATATTCTTCGTTTGGCCAAGACATTCTTTTTTTTTTTCTTTGGTCAAGAAGTACTTGAAACATGGCTGACATGATACGTTATCTGAGTCTCAGCGAATAAAATAAAATAAAAAATTAAAAATATATATATATATATATTTATAACAAAATGACATTCTAAAACATAAAGAGAAAAATAGTAAAATCCTAAATTCTATCTATTTTTTTTTTATATTTGTGTTTTTAATTTTTCAATAAGCATGTGGTACTATATTAGCATTACTTTTTTTTATAAATTATTTTATAAAAAAAAAATTCGTCATAAAATAATTACACAAAAATAAATTTAGAAAATGATGTGTCTTGATGTGTTATGTCATATTGTAAAGTTACTTTTATTATAAAATAGATCTAACAAATTTAATAAAATTACATAAATTTATAAATTTAATATGTGTAACATATTTATATCAGTTCTCTTTATCAAAGTTTCCATTTGATTACAAATTCGTAAAACGGGAATGGGAGGGTAAAATTTATTTAAATTTAATACAATCCAATTCGAACGCTTGAAGTAGAAATCAATTTTGATTTCACTTTATTTTAATTGATTTACGATTTTTAGCTACATATAAATTGCTAATCAATATTTTCAATGAGATGCTGAAACATTTTTATTTTTTATTTTTGACTCGGAGAGAGAAAAAGTACCAACCCTAGGCTTCGTTTGGTTGATAGACTAAATTGAATTTAACTGAGTTCAATCTAATTTTAAACTGAATCTAATATCTAAACATTTAACTCTCAAATTACTAAACTCATCTCAACTCAAAATCTCTTTACACGTGAGACTTATAATTTTTTTAATTCAACACTTCTTTACACACGGGACTCACAACTTTTTTCAATTTTCTATATATATATATATATATATATATATTTAAACTCATTTTAATATTTAAACACATTTAAATTCATATTAAGTGAATCTTATAAAACTTACTCTATTATCTCAATTCATTTTTATTCATAAAGAACTCAATTCAATTTAACTCAGCTCAACATCAAAACGTAATTTAGGAATGACTAAATACATCATGTTTAATTGATAGAAAAAATTACTTTGCCTCTCAAGTTGTATCGTTCAATTTGACCGTTTGATAAATTTTTTTTTATTTAAACATTAAAGAAATGATTTTAAGTATATTGAAATATTTTTTTATTTTTTAAAATTATTTAAATATATTTAAAAAATATGAAAAAAAATAATAATAAAAAAAATAAAAAATAAAGAGCTAAAAAATAACAAGAGGTCATCTTGGGCTACCCTGGCGGCAGAGTAGCCGACTCTCTTGATATTTGCTGTCCCCATTTAGTCGTGCTGAGATTCTTGCCCGATATGATTGTACGTTACTTTAACTTTATGAATTGAAAGGAATCAAGTTGAATATTAAAAGAAGGAAAATGATATAATAACTACCCCTTTACAATTTGTCTACAATTTTCTAATAAAATAATATATTTTTTAAAATATTTATTTTAATTTTAATTCCGATTTGATGTGTTTGAAATTAAAAAAAAAAAAATTATGATAAGTTATAAATAAATTGGACTGCTTTCAATTGTATTATTTTGTTATAATGAAATTAGTTTAAACTTGTCGGAAAAAAAAAAAAAGACTATCATCGATCTCCATTTTTAAATATAGTAAAATTGATTTATGAATTTTAAGAAATTCGTAATTAAATATTTTTATTAATCTTTTGTTAGATAATTAATTAGAGAAGTACTATATCACATCAATTATATCATGTGTGAGTCTTCGATTAGTTGACAAGGATATTGATGCCACCTGCCAGCTAATCATAGATTGATATGTGGCCTCCCGTTAATATTCTAACGTGCGACTGATATAGATTGGGTTATAAATTGGTCCGGTACGGTTGGGAGTTTGATGGATCTAAATTTTGGATTTATTATTTTTTCGAATCGGATTAGATCGAATATTCGTAAAAATTGATAGCTATCGGTCTGATTTGATCTAATTATTTTATTATTATTTTTAAGTAAATTAATAAAAAAAATTATTTAATTAAAATCAAGTTAATTATTAATGTAGATTATATAATTAATTCATTAAAAAATATTTTATTATAATTATATTTATGATATTGATAATAATTATTACTAATTTAGACTTTACTATTTATTATATATAATTATTAATAATATTATACATTATTATATAGGAAATGATTTGTACAAGTTCCAAATAGACAAGTCCCATACAAGTCTTTATAAAAAAGAAGACTCTACCTTAAAAAAGTGTAAAAAAAACTATAATTTATTAGTGGGACCTATTGTTTTACAAAAGGTTTGTATGAGCCTTGTCTATTTGAAACTTGTATCTAGCATTACTCTTAAAAAAAAATACTTAATTATTTTAATTAAGTGTAAATAGTAGAGTATTTATGAATGTATGAAGTATTAATTATTTATATATAATGACATAAATTATTACATAATTTATGATTTATTATTAATTGATAGTATATATTATTTAATCTTTTTATATGATCAATGGTAATAAATTAAATAAAAATTACATCATTAATTTATATAATTACTATATAAAAATAATATATTAAATTATTACAAATATTTTTAAAATATATATAGGAGTTCGGTCCTGTCCGATCCAAAATTTATAGACCCGGGCCAAATTTTTTTGATCCACAATTTATGAGATCGAGATCGACTGGTCTCAATTTCGATCCGATTCGGACCGGACTCCTTACACCCCTAGATATATATCCGTGATTGCAAGTTTTTGAAATTTAAGAGTTATACAGTGAGATTTTGAATTGCGTGCAAAAAAGTAAAAATTCAGCTACTGATTTTAGAATTACACGTTAAAAATAGAGAAGATTTCTATTTAGATCAGGGCCGGCTCAATGGTAAGGCCATTTAAGCCATTGCCTAAGGCCCCTATCCTATGTAAAGTCTCTAAAAATAAAAATGAGATATTTTTTTTTAATTTCTTATGAAAAAAAAAATAAAAACCATTTCATTAAATAAAATTTTAAATAATTTTTATAGTTTTCAATGTATGCAAGGCCCCATAATACTAAATTTAATATTTATATAAAATGAATTTTTTTATAAATAATATAATAAATTATTTATATTTTAAATAATATTTTCATCAAGATCTTGCTAAATTGAGGTACAAAATCTACATTGAGACCTCGTATTAAATTGTTGTAAATATAAATTCATAAAATTGTATTTAAAGATTTTAAATAAAATCTCATTTTATTGTAAAGTTTGAAAATATTCTATATAATAATTTATATTTTATTATATTATAATTACGAATAACTCACTTAAATTTCACTTTAAATTTCAATTTATATTGAGCGGCCCAGATTTGGATATGAAGTCAACGCTTGGGATGAATCCACAGGATGATAGAGATGACTGGAAAACCCAACTCAAGTATATGACTTGGAGTTCCTTAATTTTCTAGTCCTATTCTGTTCGATGGGAAAATTAATCATCTGGGCTTCTTCCATAACACTTGGTTCTCTTGTCATTTAAACCCTAGAGTAGCCTTTAGTCGAGACATGAATCTAACCCCAGTCTGAAAAGATAAGGCGCTACTCAATTCTATATATCGCTGGCATGGCTGGTTACAAACATTTTCTTCTTCTGATCACGCTCTTTGCTCTAGTGTTCCTCGTAGATTTTCTTGGTTTGTTCTCCAATTTCTGCCTTTTGGCCTTCTGAATTCCAGCATTTTTCTGATCTGCAGCAGCATCAGCAGCAGCATCATCGCCTTCTATGTTCTTCCGCTTGAGAAGCTTGATGAGTCCTTGGAGTGCAACATCAGCATTGTCACTCTTCATCAACTCTTCGGCAACCTGTGCAGGAGTTACATGTGTGTTTTCTAGGTAGCCTTCGATCTCTGAAAACAGGGAGTGGTGGCCGCGGATTCCCAGGTAAGTGTTGGCCAGTTGCTTGAAGCCATGCGAGGTGCAGTAGGACATGTGAATGTGCATGTCCATGCGCCCAGGACGCAACAGTGCAGGATCTAACCTTTCCTTGTGGTTGGTGGTGAAGACGATGATTCTCTCATCTCCACAGCTTGACCATAACCCGTCTATGAAGTTTAGTAGTCCAGAGAGTGTCAACTGCACCAGCTAAAACCCAAATTTTGAGTTGAGCATAATACGTTGATATGTTTTCCTTTTTTTTTTCTTTCTTTTTTTTTAAAAAAAAATTATGATATCTCTGTTGTTAATAGGAGGAGAAAAGATTTTTACAACCGAATTGTATAATTACCACGTAATCATTTTAAAAAAGTAAATAAAACATGAGATTCACATGAAAAAAATTAATTTTTTAATAATAAATTTTTATTTTTTTCAAAACGATTATACGGATTTATGCACTTCATAATTGTACGTATAATTACTTACTATCCCATCAAATGATCAAATTAAAAGACAGCATTTTTCGAACAATCATTTATCTTTTCTTTAAGCTGGGTGGCATTGGGAAAAAGTCCAAGCCCTTCGGCCTCTGCAAAGTGGCCACTTGGGTCATGTATGAGAGTCAGATCAAACCAAACTGGGCCTCTTTAAAAGCATGAAAATGGTCAATCAAATTCTCTACAACAATACAATTGGGTTCAAACTCACTCCTTTCATACAATTAGGCCGTGCGTAGAAAGCCCATGCAGTAAAAGTCTTATAGGCTATAGGAGGCTATTTGAATCATATTGTTAGATAGTGTCGGTTGGAAACCAAACATATATAAGAGGACAATTGTTTTTGAGCCATTGTTCAACATAAATAGATGAAAAAAAGGTAAACCCTGTACGTGAAATAGACATGACCATGCTGAAAGATGGAATGGCTATCTAGCTTTACACGAACGAAGATCCTTCTGTGGTACCCACAACGTACTATTCTTCAAATGACTTTCCTACCTAACATGAAATGTGTTCTGTAATTGGTGGTGGTGTGTGAAGATATTAATGGTCATAGAAAAGAAATGCATGGGCCCCATCCATGTTTTTAGCATGCCAAGTGGCCCCATAGATGCATGCTTGCCAGTGCTGGTCGAAGGAATGAAAGCACCAAATCAGAGATGATCACATGATCTCAGCAAATATAACCCCATAACTTATATCAGAAAATCGGTTTTATAAAAAATAATTATTTATTTTTTATAAATATGTTTAAAATATAAGATTATTCTTTAACACCCTCCTCACGTACAAATCAATATTTTTTTTGATCATTATTACGGGATAAATAATATGGGTCCCCATTTATCTTTTGACAGATTATATATGAAGAAATTCTTGAACCCTAAACTTTTAGAACAAGTGATTTCACATGGCAGCTCAGGGAATATGTTTGCTGAAATCATGTGCTTGATCATCTGATTTTTGTGCTTTCATTACTTATAGGCTAGCAAGTGTAACTGTGTTCAGCTGGAATTCATTTACCAGATCCTGTTTTTTCAACCCAATCAAATACTCATGTAATCAGAATTGTGATTCATGACCAACATGCAAAGAGACAAATAATCAAAACAATTAATTAATTTGCCAAAGGCATTGGAAAAGGAGGAGTGCATGTGCAAAAAGTGCAACACATGAGGCTACCCAATACCCATTATTGTAAAAAAACAAGTGTTCAAATCAGAATCTAAAAAGGGACAAGAAGCCCATTATATTTAATTATGGTATAGATGCACCACTCAAGAGCAAATTTTCCATTGGCAGATTAGTCAAGGCAGCCAGCAATTTTAAACTTTTCTTTTTACGTGGAATAGTAACTTTCATACAAATCAAAAGGAGTGCAGAATCCGAATGCAAATAATGGGGAAAAAAAGAACTTGAAAAGTGATCATAAATACCTGTACATCAGATTGCTTACGCCCATCTACACGCCGACGATCTTGAAGCTCGACGCTGCAATCAATATCTTCAATCACAAGTATGGACCGATTTGCAGTAGCCAGCAACAATTTTCTCAGGTCAGAATCCCGCAGTATATTTGCAAGTTGAAGATCATAGACGTCAAACCTCAAGTGATTAGCCATGGCTGCAATCAAGCTGGATTTTCCGGTGCCTGGAGGTCCATACAACAAGTACCCTCGTTTCCATGCCCTCCCTACTCTCTTATAAAACTCTTTCCTCTTCACAAACCTGTCTAGGTCCTCTATAACAGAATTTTTCAGTTCTGGGTCCATGGCTAGCGTCTCAAACGTAGCCGGGTGCTCCAGATTAATGGACTCCCACTTGACTCCATGATAAGCGTAGGAACTATTCAGTGTGTACATCTTCAAGTCCCTCTCCTCATCTTTAATGGCCTTGGCTCTCTCAAGGAAAAACGGCACGTACGTGTTCAAGATCTGTTCCTTGTGTTTCTTGAGAAAAGTCAGCTCAAAGAAGCGCTTTTCAGATCTCGGTTGAGAATCGTTGGGGTTGCTTTTCTCTGACTCGGCACAAACAAATCTCCACTTAAGCTCAACCCCATCGTATAAATCAATCAGTTTCTCTCCCTTCTCCAGCCGGATCATAAGATTCTTCTCCTTGGGGCTTTTGCTGATCTTAAGCCTCTCGGTGTTGGGGCTGATCTTGGTGCAGAGGTAAACCTCTGCAGCATCGTAGACTTGGTTCCGGGACATGCCACAGTTCTCTTCGATGATTAGGGTAAGTCTATCCGAATGAGGCTTGAAATAGTATCTGAGGGTGGATAGAAGAAAGCCACGAACCGGTTGGGGAATGATTTCGTTGGCCATTGAGCGGACAAGCATCATTGAAGCGGCCATGGAAGCATAGGCTGAAAATAGCGATGATGGTGAAGGTATGTCTCTGGTGGGAAACATGATTGCAAAACTTTGAGCTCGCTCAACCACGTTTGACTGTTGTTTCAAGGTTTCAAAACCAAGTTAGAGCTCTGAAGGAACTAGCTTGAGCTGTGGGAGTAGTAGTACAGAAGTTGTAGTAGTGCTCCCAAAACATCATCATATATGTATATATAAAGATCATTTAATAACTATTTACTTTATCTTTCGAATGGGAGGACCATAGCATGAGATGATCGACTTTCTTTCATTTTTTTTTTTTTCCCCTTCTTTTAGAGTCGTTGACACGTTGTCTTATTAAATATTCATAAAAAAAAGACGACAAGAAAAGCTTCTGTGGCACGAATGATATAAGGTACAAATGGCATAAAAAGTATGCTGGTTCAATGCATGTACTTACTTTTTCCACAATCCAATTGCGTGTCGAACCCGTTGTCCGTCTCTCAAAGAGAAATATTTCATGAGTGCTCACAGAAATCAAGACTAATATCCCCTCAAAGAAATTCCAGAGTACTCGGTACACTTGAGCAGTACCACTGCAGGCTGGGGTGCATGCATATAGCTGATAGGGTTGCAGCCAACTTTCGTATATTTGAAAATACACATATATCGAGACCATTTTCTGAAAACAAATCGATCTCTAGTTTCTAGTTTATGGAAGGTATTCATTTTGTATATACGATGGAGTATTATGTAGATTGTTAAAAATAATTAACTAAAAGCAGCTATACAATGAATATAAAATATATATTATTATAGTAATTTTTCTCTAATATTACTCATAATTTATATATGTATATATTACTTTTGATCTTTAAAGCTGGGAGGTCTAGCGAGCTATGTGAAAACCCCTACTTTTTAGGGTTAGGGTATTGTCTCTTTTATCATCGCGCGGAATGGATCAATTGCATCAAGATTCTTACAGTAGTACTACGTACTTGTAGTATATATAGATTATTCGTCAAACTAATTAATTTATAATAATACCAGGCCGGGCGGTGGGCGTGTTGGACAAGGTATGATCGTATATTATATCTTGATCGTTAATAAATAATTTTCTTATATTGATTGTCACAATCAACACGCGGTACGATTGTAATCAAGGTCGTTTCAATTCACTTTGAAATTGGCATATTGCAAGAAGGGAAAAAAGTCCCAGGTCGTACGTAATTACTTTTTTCAAAGATTACTGCATCATGCATGATGAATGATCTCGTATTTATATAATTTGATGGATCGTCTAATCCTTTCCATTATGATCATGTCGGCCATCATGTTGATAAAATACATATATAGCTCGACTATACATTTTTAGCAAAGAGTAGTACTGGCAATTCATGTACTAATAATTAATTGTCTCCTGTCGGACGTTAATTTTAGTTCATCGTGAGTACCAAGTCATTAATTATGGACTGGTTGGATTTAGGCATCATGAGATGAAATGATTTTAGACTCAGTTGAACTTAGTTTAATTTTAAGCTGAGTCTAACATTCAAACACTCAACACTCAAATTATTAAACTCATCTCAATTCAAAAACTTCTTACATGTGAGACTTACAACCTTTTTCAATTTAATATATCTTTATACGTGAAATCCACAATATTTTTTAACTTCTCATTAAAATTACCAAACTCATCTTAACATTCAAAATACACTTTAAACTCAGTTTAGATAAATCCTACATAATTCCATTCAATATTCAACTTATTTTTATTTATAAATAACTGAAATCAGCTCAACATCTAAACGCAACTTTAATATAATATAATTAATTCCAAATGGTCAAGATACATAAAAAAACTCAAATAACAACACCAAATTATAACCAATTCTCTCAATCTATATCTATTCTATTTAAATATTTATTTCCATTAGTACTTCTTTACAATTTTTATTTTTATGGTAGTTGGAAAAGTTAATTTGAAGTAATCGTATAAAAAACAGATACATGTAAAAAAACATGATAATTTTTAACAAATAAAATAAGCTAAGAAATTGAATGGTCAGCGTATTTGGCTCAACCTCCAAAAATAATTCTAGCTATATATTTTTAGTCATGTTTAACTACCTAGTTCGCTGTATATTACCTCTTGAGAGAACCGGCTAATAAAATATAGCGAAGCATGCAGTAGCTTTGCCGAGCCCACCATGAATGCTCTTTATATGTACTATTTTCATTTTGAACATTTATATTTGTCTATATATCTCTATTTACGGTTTATCTCAAAGTCACCATTTTCACCAAATAAAACGACCAAGCTGTTGAGTCACACCTGGAGATATCCCACTGGTTAACATCTCGACTCTCTCAAACCAAAACTCTCTCAAACTTTCCACTACAGATCTGACTCGACGGGGTCCCCCCTCCCTCCCTCTTTTCCCACTTTCTTTTTTTTTGTGTAGTGTTCTTTTTTTTTTGTATTTTGTGTGTTTACAGGCTAAATAAGAGAGAGTCATCGATCTAGATTTTTTGACGATCATAGACCAACATGCACCCCTCCATGATGATCCCTAGCAGTCGATCTTCAAGACCACCAAATACGGCGTCAGTCTGAGTGGCGAGTCGCTCACACGCATGGCTAAAACTCTCAAAAACGTTCGGCGAGTGGCTCTCACGCCCCACCGGAAGGCCTTCTGCCAACGTCACACGTGGCGCCTACGGGGTCTGTGAGTCCGGAGTCTCCAAGATCGACCGTCGATCTCCTCTCAGGGCGGCGCGTGTACTACACTCGCCACAACAGCCTCATTGGAGCACTATTCCTACATTCATTATGTTTTATTGTATTTATTTCGTATCCTGTATTTACTTTTTAGAAAATAAAAATCTAAAAATATGTCCTTCGGGACTTCGGTCCGATTGGTATGTTCTCTCCTCTCCGTTTAGGCGGTGTATGGGGTTGGTGTACCCTAATCCGCTTAGTCGGAATATGGGTTGTCACCCGGTTACTGTGTATGATAGACCTCTTAGACTTAGGTCTTCAGAGATCTGCCGTCTGGACTAGACCTTGTCAGTCACAAAAGTGTGCTGGGGAGCTTTTATCGTCTGTAACTGACTTTTTTTAAGTCAAAATTATAATATCCTCTATTATGAATGAAATTCTGCCGTTTATAAAAAAAATATATATATCTTTATTTACAAAGTTATATTTATATAATATGAGTTTAAATTTATCTATATTAGTTTATACATCTCTAAATATTTAATTAGCTATAAACAATATCTATGTAAGTTTGGAGATCTACTATTCACTTTATAAAATATATTTTACTCATTATTTTTCTCTCGGACAACACTCCCCAAGGGGATTATTTTATGAGCACATGGGATTCATTTTTTGGTGTATATAAATTTGATGTATTTTATTATAGGAATTGCTAAATATGGATGCATGAAATTGTTGTTTTTGAGCATAGATTAAATAATGGAATTTCTACTGGGTGCTAATTGCAAACTCTAAAAAATAACAAAACATTTAGGTAAAAATTAATAATAATAAAATAATAATATTTATTATTATTTTACTTTAAATATACATAAATTAATATGAAAACTTTGCTGTAAAATGAATGTTTAAAAGAGATGATTTTGCAAATATAAAAGCATGTATAAATCAATATGAATGCTGTAGGTACCACTCATGTCAGTGTCTTTTTTCCAGGAAATTACAAACCAAACACTCTTATCATTGCAAACAGATGGGGCCATGGCGTTACTAGCTTTCGGCGTCAGGTTCGAAAATTCCAAGTTTTTTTCTATCCCAGACTTTCATCACAGCTTTTATTAAACAGTAATGCTAGAATATATGGTCGTGGATTAAGTAATTACTGTGTTATTATTTTGAAAATATTAGATTTATTATTAAAATTTTCATGTGTGTCATATTTATTTATTTTAAAAAAAAAATTACATGCACTCTACAACTATAAATATTATTTATTTTTATTAAAACACATATTTATGTGTATTAATTCTGTCCTGCAAGAGCTTGTAAGCTGGTTGTTGAGCAAGACAAAGTTTCTTGTCTGTGATCTTTCTTGTCAACTAAATTTTCGTCCATATAATTCTCCTTATAAGGTATTAGATTAGGAAAATTATTATAGTCACTATTGAGAACAGTCATTTTTATATACCTTACATGACATCATCTAAATTATATATCTCTTAAATTCGAAATTAGAGAGAGGATGAGAGAGAGCGGAGATGAGAGAGAGAGGATGAGAGAGAGAGTGACGATGAGAGAGAGACCAAGATGAGAGAGAGTCGATGAGGGATGAAAGAGAGATCTAATGAGAAAGAGTCGAGGAGAGAGAAAGAATTGATGAGAGACAGGGGTAGAAGCGTGCATTTTGTATAAAAATAAAATAAAAAAATTAGAAGCAGCCACGTAGTATGTATAATGACTACTATGTAACACTACTCTCGTTAGATTATTGTACGGCTTCCATTTTTGCTGTCATGAAATCTGAATATACCATATTTTATATAGAGAGAGAATATTCCCATGAGCAGATCAGATTCAGCAAGCAATTAAAAAGATGAAAAACAATTCTACCAGTACTTTTTAAAGGTAAATGTAAGAAACTTTTTGTTCAAAGATTCGCGTGGTGCTGTAGAGCACGCTTGGTTTGCTTTCGAAAAAACTTAAAATTTTAAAAACTTTCGTCTCATCCCCTATAATTTTTTTAAATTTTTATATAAAATAAAATAAATAATTTAATTTTTTTAAATTTTAAAATAAAAATAATATTAAAAAATATATTTTAACAATATTTTAATCAACTTTTTAATTTTTTTTATAACATCCTAGTTTCATAACATTACTTTTTTTATTTTTTAAAAATAATATCTTGTGATATTATAAGTTAATTAAAAAGAAAAAATCCTATTAATTTTTTTAACCAATCAAAACTAAGAAAAATATGTGGTGGCTTCACATATTACCTGCAAGTATCAACGTCTTAGTTCTTTGTAAGTTCAAATATTTAAGTAATTGAAATCTTTTTCTAAATAAAATAGATGTATACGAGTCGTATCCGAAAACACTATATATATATTAATTGTAAAAAAAAAAAAAAAAAAAAAAGGTATCGATAATTACAACAAAGAAAACTTGACCAGCTTGTTAAGATCTTATCCTTGGGAGTCACTCTTTTTTGTCATTCTCCACTTTCTCGTGTATGACACGTACTCATCTCCACTTTCTCGTCACTTTGTTTCTCTTTTCCTCCTTCCGTTTCCCTCTTTTGATTCGCAACCTCCTCATTTTCTTTCCTTTTGTCATTGGGAAACTCGATTATTCCAGTGGTCTGAGTTGTAACTGGACTGGTGCGGTATTGATTCTTAAAAATAAAAATCGATCTTAATCTAGTACGATACTAATTTTTATATTTTAAAAATCAGTTTAAATCGAATCAGAACGTACATATATATATATTTTTAATTTTTATATTATTATTATTGTATATTATATGTTACAATTCTAATTAATATAATATGAAATTTTAATATTATTATTCAAGTTTATTAATCTCACTAATAAATTAGACACAACTTTTAGTATAATACTATAATTGAAAATTAAAGAATTAGTAATTGTAAATAATAAATACTAAATTTTTACAATTAAGTTTAGTATTAAAAAATTTATAATATTAAATATATATAGTGACACACGTGTAAATAGCAAACCGAAAAATTGGACCGGACCAAACCGAAATTGGAAAAATCGAAAGTTTTGGTTTTGGTGATAAATCGGTCTGTATCGATTCTAAAATTTCTCCAAAATTTGATCGAATCAGACCGGTTACACCCCTAATTACAAAGAGATCCTACAAAATAAATTCATAAATTATTTTATGTGGCTAAATTTATATGCTGATGTGGAGAAATTTAATCGATACGCACCGTTTCGATTCCACGACCTTCCCTCCTCAATATTTTTTTCTTCATTCCCTCCCACTCTGCATCTGCGTTTCCTCTCCTCCTCAAACTAGAACTCCCTCTCTCGATCCTTCCACGATTACAGTACTGTCAAAGACGACGAGTCTATCCCCTTGAAGCACCTCCGTCGAAGATAGCACATCCCTCCCCTCGAAGTCACAGTCCTCCCTCTTCGATATCCATGACAAGGCCGGAGACAAGGTTGGCTCCATGAGACTCAGCACGGGAGCAGAGGAAGGAGTCCAGTACCTCACGACAAAGCATGGCGATGAACTCGTTTGTCCGGAGGGTCTTCCCAAAGTCCTCGTTTTATTTCTATTTTATGATTAGATTTAGTATATTAGTCTTTGTATCATGTTTTATTCCAAGATCCTTCTTTGGTGATGATCAAAAAAGTGCTCAGGCAAGTTGAGATCATCAAGAGTTCAAGATCTGGTACACCAAATTTTGAATCTCATGAAGTTGAAGCTAACGAGTTGCAATCAGCTGTAAATCAATATCTGCAGATTAGGGTTTTGTAAAAACATTTCGTGACATAGACTCAAGATTTGGGCTGAGCAAAGAGCCAAATGATTCCACAACAAAAGCATGGCTTGCAAGCACTTGTAGTGTATGTTCATGATGACCATACAGTGAAGATAAACTCGCTTATTTGTGGTCCATTGAGTGCTGATTTTGATGGTGATTGTGTGCATCTCTTCTATCCTCAATCTCTTGCTGCAAAAGCAGAAGTTTTGGAACTTTTCCCTGTGGATAAGCAGTTGCTTAGCTCTCATAGTGGTAAACTCAACTTGCAACTGGCCACTGACTCGTTGTTGTCCCTAAAGACAATGTTTAAGACATACTTCTTGGACATATTAGCAGCTCAGTAATTGGCTATGTTTGCTTCATCTTCATTGCCACGACCTTCTTTGTTGAAGGTTCATTTTGCTGCCCTTATTGGACTGCTTTGCAGATATTACAGACTGCTTTGCCTGCATGCTTTTACTGTTGTGGGGAAACGTGACGTTTTGAAAATTGACTTCCATAATGATGTTATATCGTCTGTGGTTAATGAAATTGTGACATCAATTTTCTTTGAGAGGGGCCCTGAAGAGGTTTTAAAATATATTTGCGGAAGGTTTTAGTGTTGGCTTAAATGACTTTTCCATGAATAGGGAGGACATACAAAATATTCCGAAGTCTGCATCAAAGATGTGAAAGTGCCAGTTACAAATTTTATTTTTGAAGTCTGCATTGGGTGATTTAATGGACTCCAAAAATAATTCAGCCATTAAAGAGGTAGTTCAACAAATTGGCTTCCTAGGCCTGCAACTTTCTGGTAAAGGAAAATTTTATTCCAAGACCTTAGTTGAAGACGTGGCTGCACTTTTTCATTGTAAATATTCTTCTAGAGTTGATTACCGTTCCGCAGAGTATGGATTACAGAGATGACGAAGATAGAGTTTTAGCAATCATGTCCATGGAGGGTCTTGATAAAAATAGGTGTCGATGGGTTACAAACGATCGAACACAAAGAAGAGAGCTAGACGAACAAATGATCGCTCCGTTTTGATCTTTCTTCTTTCTCATTTCATGCGTTTGGTCTTTTTCTTTTCGGCTGACATGGCGTCAGCGACTCCCAACCGATTGAGCCTAGCAACAGTACGTAGAATAATTGTTTTTTTTCTATCCCAGACTTTCATCACAACCTTGATTAAAGAGTAATGCTAGAATATATGATCATGGATTACGTAACTGCCGTGTAATCGTTTTGGAAAAATGAGTTTTATTATTAAAAAATTAATTTATTTTTCACGTGGGTGTCATATTTATTTACTTTTTTTAAAAAAAATTGCACGATACTTATACATTCCACAACTATAAATATCATTTATTTTTATTAAAACATATGTATTTATGTGTATCAATTCTGCCCTGCAAGAGCTTGTAAGCTGGTTTTTGTGCAAGACAAAATTTCTTCTCTGTGATCTTTCTTGCCAACTAAATTTTCGTTCACATAATTCTCCTTATAAGGTATTAGATTATAGTACGGCCTCCATTTGTGCATGTCATGAAATCTGAATATACCATATTTTATATATATATATATATATATAGAGAGAGAGAGAGAGAGAATATTCCCATGGGCAGATCAGATTCAGCAAGCAATTAAAAAGATGAAAAACAATTCTACCAGTACTTTTTAAAGGTAAATGTAAGAAACTTTTGTTCAAACATTCGCGTGCTGTAGAGCACTGTTTTTTTTTTTTTTTTCCTTCCTTCTAAGCAAGTTAATTTCATTAAACTAGAAAAGTGATACATGAGAAAAGGGTAGGGTTTCCCAACAATCATCCCAAAAAGCAATTGAAAACAGTACAAAGTGGTGAACGAGTTTATTTGAGACCAATTTCTTAGTCTCTACCTCTGTCCTACGATAGGACGCCATCTTATAAAAACACAGAAATATATTCACAAAAAAGCAAACGTTCGAATTATCGCTAGTGACGGTGGAACCTACGGTAGAAGCGGTGAAGGTGGCAGGTGCACTGTTACATATTGTCTGAAGATGATTTTTGGAGAGGGCTACGATCCCTCTTACAAGATCACTAGTTATGAAAAGCGGTAACATAGAGTAGCAGCTGGAATCTAAGCCGAGTCATCAGCGGCGGCGGCGGCGGCGCGGGTAGGACACACGCGACCTGAGGAGGTAAATGGATGAGCAGATCTGAAGGACTTGAGGGCTCTGAAGCCGGTGGGGCCACACGTGGCCTCCAATGCTGCTCTGGGATGCGGAGGTGACTGGAAAACTCGCACGGCAGGGGCTACGCGTGCAGTGAACGTGCCGAGCATAAACGTATTTTTCTTCCGTGCCGTGGACATGAAGATTGACGATTAGAGAGGCTGAATCGGCGTCGCGTGTTGGTCGAAGGTTGCCGGAAAGCAATAAATCGGCGATGATCGATGTTAAGGTGAGAAAACTAAAGAAAAAATTAGGGAAAAAGGACAAACAAAAAAACATAAAAATAAAAAAGCCACTAGTGGGGGAGGAGGGTGGTGAGGTCCAGTGAAATAATGGGTATGTGAATTTTAGAGAAAAAGAGAAGAATGAGAGAGAAGGTAAAGAGTGCCAATTTGTCCTTGCTGTAGAGCACTTAGTTTCATAACATTGCTTTTTTATTTTTTTTAAATAATATTTGTGATATTATAAGTTAATTAAAAAGAAAACCTCCTATTAGGTTTTTTAACCAATCAAAAGATTCAAAACTAAGAAAAAAATGAGGTGGCTTCACATATTACCTGCAAGTATCAACGTCTTAGTTATTTTTAAGTTTAAATATTTACGTAATAGCTAGAAATATTTTTCTAAATAAAATAGATTTATATGAGTCGTATTCGAAAATACTGTGTTTGGATGTTAAAATGAGTTGAGTTGAATTGAGTTGAAATGATAAAATATTATTATTATTTTAGGATTTGAAAAAATTAAATTATTTATTATATTTTATATTAGAATTTAAAAAAATTATAATAATAAATTGAGATGAATTAAGAGGAGTTAAGTACTCAAACGAAGCCTATATATATATATAAGATCTTATCTTTGGGAGTCACTCTTTTTTGACATTCTCCACTTTCTCGTGTTTGACACGCACTGATCTCAACTTTCTCTTCACTTTGTTTCTCTTTTCCTCCTTCCGTTTTCCTCTTTTGGGTCACAACTTCCTCATTTTCTTTCATTGGGGAACTCGATTAATCCCTTGAGCACTACGTCACCGTCTTCTTTCGATCTTAAAGCTGCATTTTTATGTTAAAATGAGCTTAGCTGAGCTCCATTTTTTATAAATTTTGTATATTTATTTTTAAAAAAATATAATTTATTATTAAAAAATTATATATTATATAATTATAAATATCATTTTTATCAGTGGATATCAAACTACAGGTGCTGGCACTGGCACTGGCACCCCGAAAGGACGCAAAAGAGGCCCGATGATTGGCATGCAACATGTGTACGTTTCCTGCCAGGTAAAACGTGACCTTTACAGCACCTGCAGCCAATTGCAAGTAAGTTGGATGTTTTTATCTGGGGTTGAAAATAATTGCAAAAGCTGACGAGGCCCATTAATTATACTGTCGGATCTTGCCAACTGAGTGGTGCTGACACATCACATGTCGCCGGATTATCTAATATAATCTAATACCATATTATAAAATAATAAAAAGATAAATTTTTTTCATTTATTTATTTTAACCATTGGAGAGTTGGGACTACTTGGGTGTCGCTTTCGACAAATTAATTAAGGTAGCTTTCATAAACCAACCATAGACAAGGAAACTTTCATAAATTATTTGCGTTTTAGTATGAAACATGTATGTCTTGTCTTCCCGTTTAATTAAAAAACACTGTTTTACCATTAAAAGAAAAGCAGGGCTTGAAAGAGCATAGCATTCATCTCTAATAACTAAATTATATAAAAATAATTTTATCAACTAAAGTAATTTTATATGATCCGTTAGATCTACTTTACAATAAAAATAATTTTATAATTCGATGAAACAAATAAAATCACATCAGATTGTAAGATTATTTTTGTGTAATTCATTTGTGACTAAAATATTTTTCTTTTATTTTTCTATATATAGACATCGCAGAGATTTTTTTTTATTTAAAAAAAAACACGATTTATATATAGGATGGACCTTAGGATAAGGTCATGCACAGGAGACCAGAGAGGTCCCAGCATGATAGCAACTCTATGCATGTAACCAATTAAGAAAAAATATAAGTAGATCTTTAATTCTCAAATATAGAGCGATATCGCTTTCAGGCGACCAAGAAGCTAAAATTATTAACTTAATTGAGGAGCATGCAACATTATTTATGTTACTATATATATTGTTCCATTTAGCTATCATTCAGCGATGATTTTTAGGATTAAGATTAACATACTTCGATCGTTTTTATTTTTTTATACTCAATTTTGACTTGTAATTTTATTCCATCAAAACATCGGAATAATCATTACAATTCTTTTCTCTCGAAATTTAATAAAGAACTTGGTTAGGACATTCCTCAATCCATACACTCTCTTCCCTCATGATTAAAGCTAACTTTGCCGGTGTGTGAGCCACTTAATTTGCCTCTCTATGGTCGTAGTTCACCCTCCATTGTTCCCTATCAAGCAGCATCCTCCTAGCATCTTCTATCAACACACTATATTCAGTGCATATCTCTTCCTTACTTATGACAACTTTGATAATAACCTGGGCATCTCACTCCAGACACACTTGTGTCACTCTCAACTCAATGCAAACTATCAAGGCTCTGCTCAATGCAATAGCTTCTGCAACTGCTAGCTTTGAAAAATAATTGAAAATTTCACATAGAGAAGCCAAAACAACACCACTTGCATTTCTTATTGTAATTCCAATACCTGCCTTTCTTTCCTTAATATTTACAGCTGCATCCCAATTGGCCTTCACATATCTTCTCGTTGGTTTCTTCCATCTGGCCTTTTGTCTCACTGTAGCTAGCCGTGTTCTATGTATCACCTTTCACTTTGTCTTGAGCTGATTGGAAGTCTAATAATCTTTGTTTTGCATACTTGTATAATTGCCTTGGATTCTCAAAATTGTCGCCATAAATTAGAGAGTTTCTCCTTAGCGATAACCTCCTCATCACACATGCCACCACTTCAACTTCCTCGATTTTCAATTTCTCAGTAATCTTTTTTCCACAGACTCATAAAATCCACCCCGTATGTTGAGATCTTTTGTATAGGTTTAGCAGTTTCAATCCATACATCTGTTGCAGCAAGGCAATTCCATAGTACATGAACTATAGTTTCTTCTTCTCTTTGACATATAGGACATAAATTTGTGTCAATAATCCTCTTCTTACGTAAGTTACGTCTAGTTGGCAGAATTTCATTAGCAGCCTTCCATATAAAGTGCTTACCAGACCCCAAGCACCCTTAGGTTCTATATTAACTGCCAATCTGATTGTTCTTCATAATATCTCGAGGGCTCCCCTTTTAACATTCTATCTCTATTCTATTCAACATGATAAGCATTCTTTATTGAAAAAATGCATTTTTCACTTGGACCCCATATTATAATAACTTTAGCTCTAGTCATACTCAATGGAGTGTTCCTTCTAACTTTAGCCTTTTCACTGCTAAATACTTCATTGACTAGACTAACATTCAATTGCCTTGTTCATTCATCTATCAGTTCACATACTCTTGCCTCGCTATTCAACACTTTTATTTGTGAATGGATTCTGCTATAAGAATTTATTAGCAGCCATTTGTCACTCCATATTTTGATACTTCTGTCATCTCCTACCCTCCAACCTAGCCCAGTCTTGATCCGGTCCATTGCTGACAGCATACTTCTCTATATTAGAGATGGTCTAGACCCTAACTTTGCTTCAGTTAACTTCTCATTTTGAAGTACTTCTCTTTTATTATAATTGCAACCAAGGATGAGGGATTTTGGATCATCCTCCAACATTGTTTAGCTAGTAATGCCTTATTAAAACTATTAACATCTCTTAAACCTAAACCACCACACTTCTTTGATTCTCCCATCTTTTTCCAACTTCTCTATTGGATCTTTGAACCTTTCTCCTTCAGACCCACCAACACTTGGACATCATAGCTGTTATTTCTTTACAAAGTTTTTAGGGTAGCTTAAATATACTCATAGAGTAAGCAGGCAAAACTTGAATAATAGCCTTAATCAAAATCTCCTTCCCAGCTTGATATAAGAATGTATTCTTCCAAGTGTTGATCTTAGTTTACACCCTTTCCTTTAACTGCCTAAATGTATTGTTCTTGGATTTACCCATAAAGGATGGTAACCATAAGTATCTTTCATAACTACCACAGGCTAATACCCCAGCAGTCTCCAATATCTGTTTTCTGATAGCTTCCTCCTTGTTTGAACTAAAGAAAATCATGGTCTTTTGCTTATTCAAAAACTGCCCTGAAACCACTTCATACCTATTCAACAAGCTCTAGATCTTTTGCCATTCTGACAGCATTGCCATTCCAAAGACCACACAATCGTCAGCAAATAATAAATGATTGAGTCTTGTGCCCCCTCTTGGAACAACAACTCCTTTGGTATCTCCATTTCTTTTTTATGCCTCTATTAGTAAACTTAGCCCTTCAGCAAAACAAAAAGGTAAGGGGAAATAGGATCCCCTTGACTTAAATCCCTTGATGATTTCAACTCCTCTTCAGGTTGCCCATTCACCATCACAGAATATGATATAGAAGTAACACACTCTATGATCAAAGCTATCCATTTATCACCAAGTCCAAGCTTTCTCAATATTGCCTCCAATAATCTCTACTCAATTCTGTCATAAGCTTTTAACATATCAAGTTTAAGTGCCATGTTGCCTCTCTTGCCCTTATGTCTGCTCTTCATTGTGTGTAGACTCTCATAAGTCAGTATAATGTTATCTGTGATAAGCCTTCCTGGGATAAAAGCACTTTGGCAGCTTGATATGATAGAAGGCAAGATCTTCTTTAACCTGTTTGCTAATAATTTCGATACAATTTTGTAAAGTACATTACATAAGCTTATTGGCCTAAATTCACTAACAACAATAGGACATTTAACCTTAGGAATTAAAGCTAGATAGGTAAAATTAATTCACATGCCTAACTTCCTCCCATTTAAAAAACTTAAAATAACTTGACATACCTCCCCATCTACTATGTTCCAGTAGGTTAGATAGAAACAAGCTCCATAGCCATCAGGCCTAGGAGACTTTAGTGGTGACATATGCTTCAAGGCTACCTCCACCTCTTCTGTTGTAAATTCTTTAACCAACTCTTCATTCATGCCCACTATTACTCTTGGTTCAACTGATTGTAGGCAGTTTGCAATGCATTCTTCAGAAGGGTTTGTGGACTTGAAAATCTCTTCAAAATACTTAGTAAAGGCCTTTGCAATTTCTTGTTGGTCTGTCAAGCTTCTGCCTTGTGAGCTTTTGTCTAACTTTGATCGTTTCTAGAAGATAAATTTTGTTCTTAATTTTAAATGTTGGTATTTCAATTGCATTTGTTGACTGGATTTATTTTAATTAATGGCAGATTTAGTATACTTTTAACTCACTTTAATCAATGTGTGACATCAAAGACTACAAAATCCAGGATAGAAATTACTAGGGAGAGAGATTATTTCAAGTTCTTACCTGAATTTAATGACTATCAAGTAAAAGAGGAATGCATATGGTAGGACTTTTAGTTGCAAAGTTTAAGTAATAAACTCTACTATTAAAAATTTATTTAATGGTTGGTAACCATAAGCCTAAAACACTTTCAACATGTTATATTTGTTTGGAAACAATATAAAAAAGTATTTTTGAGGTAGAAATGACATAAAAAGTCATTTAAGGTAGTGTCGTGCCAGTATAATATCAAAGAAAAAAATTGTAATTATCTTAAAATTGTATGGATATTTTCGCTTATTACCAATCTTCTTTAAAATTGAAATTATGTTCTGCATTATCCAGAAAGAAACATTTGGAGAAATTGATACTATTCACAAAACATACTTTTTAGTTTTTTTTAATTAAAATTAAAAGAAGTTCACCTTCTTGAAAACTTAATACCTATTAATTAGCAAATCTCCCACTAATGAAGCATATTATCATGATTGTTCTTGTTTTAAAAGGCATAATTCACAAATTAATGTTTATAGCGTCATTTAACAAGATGCAAATTCTCTCAAGGAAAGGATACTATTCTATTTCATGAAAACTAATTTTACTTTAGCACTTAAGAATTTTGTATCAAGGGGTTTCAAATACTGATGGACGAATTAAGCTTAACTGAAACAACAAAAAAAAAAAAAAAAAGGAGAAAATGGTTAATTCGATAATAGATCAAGTGCTTTAAGCCTTTAATGGAGCTAAAAAGAATTTAAGAGAACGTAGTGCATGCATAATGCATGGGAAGAGTTTACCGGTTTTCGATCGATCGTCTCTTTTGTTTTTCCCAACATTTTTCCTACAATAGCTCACTATATTTCTAAGAATTTGTTCTAATCGAGACAATGAATCTACTCTAGTCTTCTACATTTTACATCAGGTTTGAAAAGTGAGATGAGATGAGATGAGAATTTCATAAATAGTAATAAGATAGTTTGTGAATAATAGTGAGATAATTTGAGTTGAGTATTTTTTAAGTTTTGAGAAAGGAGAGAGAAAATTTTGAATAAAAAATATTATAAAGTTAAAAATATTATAAAAATATAGTTTTATAATATTATTTTTGTTTAGGATTTGAAAAAGTTAATTTTTTTTTTAATTTTATTTGAAAATTTGAAAAAGTTATAATGATCAATTTGAAAATTTTTATATTTAAATTATATTTGAGAATAAGATAAGATGCGATAAAATGAGATTATATGAAAATTTTATGTCTCATCCCATACCTCAAACCTATAATCACTAGATGCATGTGCTTGGCCCACGAGCTAGCAACTCATGGGATGATGGCATGATGCGCGAATAAATGAGATAAGTTTGAGATTAGTGAGTAGGCTGGTGGCCAAAATTGATGGATTATAAATGCAAAGGCCAGCCAAATGAAATAAACTAAACAAATGAAAATTGTAAGGAATAGATCGATAACCTGGGATGCCGCTCAACCAAGGGCATGTACATAGAAGATCCACTACAAGGAAATAGACCTTTCCCAACACAAGTTTTTGTTGTTATTACTAAGGAAAATTGCCACAAATAAGCTTTCTCGTCGCTATTTCCATCTTCGCATGTTGGTTGGAATTGTTTGCTTATTTTTGTGCAAAATTAGTGAACTGGAAAAATTGTCACAATTACATACCTTTTTCGGAGATTAATTTGGTCAAAATTAGATGAAAATCTGCCGCAAATCTGCATTCCTTAGCCAATGAAAATCGTTGAGAAAGAGTTTTTGCAGATGCTATTGTTCGTCACAAATACTGTAAAAATCACCGCAAATAAGCAATTTTCAACGATATTGTGTTTCAATGACAAAGCAGATTTGCGACGTATGTTAATCGTTGTAAAATCCTATTTTCAACGAAACTGCTCATTTTTCGACAACTAGAATTCGCCGTAAATAGTCTGTTACAAAAAAAAAATACTAGTGAAACTGTATGGGTTTTATAGCCTAAAACACACAAAAATTTGTTACAATACATTATAAATACACTAATTAAGCAGAAAACATTCGTTACATCCCAGCGCAATATTATATCAAATATTTTATCCCACTTTAACTTAAACACAACATAACCCTTACTAAAGTTAAAAGTGTGATGTAAGTCATCTTGAGAATAAAACCATAAACCACAAATGGAAACAAAATGCTTCTTACTTAAATGCAGACAATGCGGATAATCGTTCAAGCCAGAAAAATAGCATATGAAGTTTGCTTTGGTAAAAACTCCAATGGTCTCTACTCAGAAGATACCATCCCAAGCAAAAGGATCAATGGCATCTTCCCATAAGGAATCACCAGATATCAAGTTCTAGCTGAACACCTAATTGAAAAGGAAATAAATTCTACCTTTGGCTGCTAAAGATTTCTAAGAGTTCATAAAGGTAAATTGTTTTAGTCAAAAATGAAAAATAAGTCAAACAATCTGAGCCTAACTAAATGCCGTTTATGTGATGGATCGAATTCTTCATAACACCCTAGTCTACAACTCAAAAATTATTCTTTTATATTATTTTATTTTCCTCAGTTTTAACCATAGTAATCAAAGTATACTGCCAAAAGAGCCACATCACCAACAACTTCTACAAGCATTGGCTTACTCTTAAGGAAAAATTATTCACTTTAAGCTGATTCTAAAGCAAAATACTCCCCTCTAATAACAAAATTCAAGCACACTTTGATTTCTTTCAAAAATAGAGAAGCAAAACCATTACCTGAAGCAGCCCCTGTTTTTATAAGATAAAAATTTAGGCTTGCAGTGCAGTGCTTTCAGAAATGAGTCACAAAAACTAGCACTTTACACTCCGATTCGAAGAATAATCGCAAAATAAAAACCAATAGCAACGACCAAAAAATCCAACTTCGAGCCCATCCCAAACCATCAACTTAAAGTTGCAATCACTCAACTAGCAAAAACAGAACGCATACCCAATACAATTTATTAAAGCTAATTTGGAAACATAGTCTTGTAATGACAAAATGATCTTTTACAATATTGGCATTCAACTTTCTTCTTCTCGTAATAGCTAGATAGATATCCTCTATATTGATCTGATCATCCTATAAATTAATGAGCCTCCTCTTAAAGAACCCTAGCCTTAGCGTTGAGCAATAAGGCATAGCCTTGATCATAATTACTCTCAACTTTTTCATCTTCCACACTCTCAACTTTTTCCGCACTTTGCTTTTGGGCCTTAGCTTTCTCGTTTTCTTTCATTTTCAGATCGAGGAACTCGATTAATCCCTTGAGCACTATGTCAGGATCCTCATTCTTAATGAGCTGCTCAGCTACTTCAGCTGGTGTTACTTTTATGGTTTCAATGGACTCCAAAATCTCATCAAATAGTTGGTGATCTATAATCCCAAGATAATTGGAAGCTAGAAGTCTAAATCCGCATGGTGTGCAGTAAGACATGTGAATGTGGACGTCCATTCGTCCCGGCCGCAGCAATGCCTGGTCGAGCTTTTCTTTGTGGTTTGTGGTGAACACGATGATCCGCTCGTCGCCACAACTCGACCAAAGCCCATCAATGAAATTGAGCAACCCTGACAATGTCACCTATTATTGCATGCAGTAAATGATCAAAATCATGAGCAAGACAAGAAAATGATCGACCATATTAACATTCAAGAGTGGTACAGTCATTGCAAAAGCAATTGGAGGATATTTTGACATCATTCAATTTGATTAAGAAATTGAAATCATCAAATTAAATGATCTAATGTATATATATAGTTCACATATTGCATGTTCTTTTATGCATGCTGGTACAAAAAATCTCATCACAAAGACCAGATGCAATATGGCCCATGATACACAGGCCAAATGCATCAAGGCCCAAGAAAGGAGGACTCAACTCTGCTGCTGTTGCAGCAGCTGAAGATGCCGCTACTACACAAAAGCTGCAAGACCAGACAACATTGCACTGAGGCAATGAGTGGCCTGCAACTTGTTGTAGTACTAGGGCGGACGTGTTTCTACATTCTCTCTTTCTGTAAATATGCCTACATATTTGTGTGTGCATGTCAGAAGCTGTTTTATTTCCTTTTTAATCTTTTGTATTCTTTCGAGTTGTGCATAGAGCATATAAGGATTGTATTCATTTTGAGTACGACTAATGAGAATAGCAGGCATATTCTTTCCTCCTGAGTTAGCTCTGGAATTCCTCTCATTCTCTTCCTCATTCTTCCCTTCATCCTTCTCCTTCTACTTCGAGTCTCATTTCTAACATGGTATCAGAGCAGGTCTGATAACCCCTGTTCTTTTCGTTTCCATTGTCAATCACTGTTTTGTTCATTGTCTCATTTTTGTAACTCTTTGTTCCTATGGATGAGCAAAACCCACATCATCACCCTCCTCCAAATCCATCTCCATCTGAGGACCCTAATAGTCCCTTTTATATGCACCATAGTGACAATGCTAACACTGTGGTGGTCAACCCCATCTCACAGGCTCCAACTACCTGTCTTGGAACCGTTCATTCACCTTGGCCATCTCAATAAAAAACAAGTTTGGATTCCTAGATGGAACCATTGAAACACCTGAAGCATTCCAGCACCCTTTATGTCCCTTAGCTCCGTTGCAACAACCTAATACTCTCTTCGATCCTCAACTCAATCTAAAAATAAATTACCTCTAATGTTCTATATGTCAGCTCAACTAAAGAAGTTTGGAAAAAACTTCAAGCAAGGTTTGCACAACCTGATGATGTGCGCATTTATCAACTGCAACAGTAGCTTAGATCCATCATTCAAGGGACACAATCTGGGAGTGACTACTTCACTCAACTTAATGAAGTGTGGGAAGAGTTTCATAACTATAGACCCTTGCCTCACTGCTCTTGTGGCTTGTGCACTTGAAAAGCTTTAAAAACCATAGGAGAAGCTTAACAAACTGATTCAGTTTTCAAGTTTTTGATGGGACTAAATGACACATATGATAGCATAAGAGGGCAAATCATCCTCATGAGCCCCATGCCCTCAATGGACAGGATATTCTCTCGTCCTACAGGAGGAGAGGCAGAGGCAGGCTAGGACCTTTGTGATGCCTCCTAATGAGTCATCAGTTTTAGTTGCTTACCACAACCAACCTAAAAGAAAAGAGAAGGCAGATGTCACCTGTTATTACTGTTGAAAACTGGGGTGCTATCGTTTGGTTGGATTCCAACCAAACTTGAAGTCCACCAAGTCTAAGCTTGGATACTCAACTGGTGCACCAAGCCCCCACTCAGTCAACCAAGTTGCTACTCAAATCCAAGAAAAGAGCCACTCGAGTCCTTCATTGCCTCTAACTGAAGCTCAAATTCAGCAGATAGCTGCTCTTGTCAATGCTCAATCTTCTTAGCTCAATCCAAAGGATGGAAACCTGCCAACAAATCAACCTGACATTCAGCTTCAAGTAGCCACAGATGCCAAATTTCTCAATCACCACTCATCCAACATGGTAGGTATAAACCCTCAAACACCTATTGAATTTAACTTATAAGCACCCTTTAAATTTTTTGCAAAGTGTAGTCAAAATATACATGTCCTCACAAATCATAAACTTGTTACATCACATGCTCCCCAATGAATCCTCGACACTAGAGCCACATACCATATGGTTTGTTCCACCTCATTGCTCACCAGCATATCTTGTGAAAAGCAAACCCAAGTGCATCTCCCAAACAGAACATATGCTCAAGTAACACACATAGGAATTGTTAGAATTTCAGACAAACTTACTCTTACAAATGTCCCATGTGTACCCACTTTCACTTTTAATCTCATATCTACCAGCAAACTCATCCAAGCCTCTTCTTTTTGCCTTATATTTCTTGAAAAACTTTGCTTCATACAGGATTTGTTTTCATGGATGATGATTGATCTTACTGAAGTCTCCAGTGGGCTCTATTTACTCAAAGCTCATTCCCTTTCATGCCATGCTGTCAAAGGTCCTTCATTAATCAAGAATAGTCCCAGTCAATCCACTCACTCATACAACAGTCAAGACTCAAACTCAAGCCAACCACAAAACTTTGGTTTATTGCATTTTAGATTAGGTCATGTAGCTCATCAGAGTTTGAATATCATTTAGTCTCATGTTCCTAATGTAAAATGTAACATTGAAATGTAATGCACAGTTTACCACTTGGCTAAGCAAAAGAGGAAACCATTTCATTTAAATTCTATTTCCACTTTACTTCCTTTTGAATTAATTTATTGTGACATTTGGAGACCATACTCCCACCCTTTCATCCTAGGTCATCACTATTTCCTAACTACTGTGGATGACAAAACTCGAGTCATATGGGTTTACTTGATGAAATTCAAATCTGAAACAAGAACCATTTTGCAGAATTTCATTCACATGATCAAAAACGAGTTTGATACTAAAATCAAGCAAATAAGATCTGATAATGGCCTTGAATTCCAAATGACATATTTTTACAACTCTCATGGCATCTTACACCAAAGATCTTGTACCTACACCCCTCAACAAAATGGGGTGTGGAGAGAAAACACCAACACCTCCTATCAACTGCTAGAGCACTCATTTTCCAATCCTCCATTCCACTAAAATTTTGGGGGGATGCTGTGCTAACAGTAGCTCACCTCTTCAACAAAATCCCAACCCCAGTCCTTAACAATAAATCTCCATATGAGGCCTTATTCTCATCCATTCCTTCCTACTCTCACTTAAAGGTTTTTGGATGCTTATGTTTTGTTTCCACAATCACAAGTAATAGAAGCAAGCTAAGTCCTCGAGCTAAAAGATGCATCTTTATAGGTTATGCCCCTGGTGTCAAGGGATATAAGGTTTATGACGTTGAGGATCACTCATGTTTTGTGCCACGAAATGTAGTCTTCTATGAATCCTCTTTTCTTTTCAAAAACCAAATTCTGATATCACCTCCTCTATTGACTCTCACAATTTGGTTCTTCTAATAGCCATACCAGAACCCATCTCTTCTACTCCCACATACCAATCTACCACTCAACCTGCCACTTCCGCAACTTCAACTGACATCTAAGAAAACAATCTTGTCACTTAACCCAATGCACAAGACAATGATCACAATAACAACTTGAACACTCTCCCCTCTCCCATTGAAAACAGTGAGCCTTTTTCACACACCCCCATAGAATCACCTCCCTCTCTACTCACAAACACCTCACCTGTCACTCTTAGGAGGTCTAGTAGAGCTCGATAGCCACCTGGTTACTTACATGATTACCACTGCCAAATAGCTCATACAAGTCCAATCTCACACCAACCTCCAATCAACACTGCTCACTCTCTCCATCAATATCTATCCTATGACAATCTGTACACTTAACAAAAATCCTTTGCCCTTTCACTCTCACTACTTCAAGAATCTCAAAATTACCAAGAAGCTGTTAAGTCTAAGTATTGGCAAGATGCCATGCATGCTGAATTGAAGGCTTTAGAAGACAATGGCACCTGGACAGTCACAGTCTTACCTCAAGGAAAAAGAGCAGTAGGATGCAAGTATGTCTACAAGATTAAACTAAAATCTAATGGAACAGTAGAGAGGCCTATGGCCAGACTAGTAGCAAAAGGATACACTCAAAGGTAAGGGTTTGACTATCAAGAGACCTTTAGCCCAGTTGCTAAACTCACAACTATTCGAGTTTTCTTGCAGTAGCTGCTATATTCAATTACCACCTTCATTAACTAGATGTGCACAATGCTTTCTTCCATGGAGAGTTGGATGAGAAAATTTATATGGAGTTACCCCTTGGTTATCACAACAAGGGGGAGTCCACTACCAAAGGAAAACTTATTTGCAAACTTCACAAGTCACTTTATGTACTTAAGCAGGCCTCTAGGCAATGACACTCAAAGTTATCTGAATCTCTTATTTTCATTGGTTTCTAACACTCAAAATCAGATTACTCCCTCTTCACTAAAAATGATAAGAATGGTTTCATAGCCTTACTTGTCTATGTTGATGACATAGTCATAAGCAACTTTAACATTAAGGCAATTAACAAAGTAAAAGTTCATCTACATTCTCAATTCTGAATCAAGGACCTTGGCACTCTTAAGTTCTTTTTGGGTTTAGAGATTGCAAGGTCAGCTGCTGGACTCCACTTATGCCAAAGGAAATATAGTCTTGAAATCCTAGAAGATGTAGGACTTCTTGGATGTAAACTAGCAAACACAACCATTGAGATGAACCACAAACTCTCACATTCTTCATCAGATCTGTTAAAAGATCACACAAGCTACAAGAGACTCATAGATAGACTAATATACCTCACCATAACTTGACCTGACATAACCTATACAGTTAGCATACTCGCCAATTCATGGACAGGCCCAATGAGGTCCACATGCAAGCTGCCCATCGAATCTTGAGGTATATAAAAGGCTCAATAGATCAAGGTATATTTTTCTCCTCTCAATCTGTTGTGCACATTAAGGCTTTCAGTGACTCAGATTGGGCAGCTTGCCCAGAAACAAAAAGATCCATAACAAGATTTTGTGTATTCATTGGTGATTCTCTGGTTAGTTGGAAATCCAAGAAATAAGTGACCATCTCATGCTTCTCTGCCGAGGCTCTGCAGAGTACAGAGCCTTAGTACACACCAGCTGTCAGGTAGTTTGGTTTATCTCCTTATTAAAGGACTTTAACATTATGCACCCTAAACCTGCCCTCTTGTACTGTGATAACCAGTCTGCCCTACACACCACTAAGAACCTAGGTTTACATGAAAGGACCAAGCACATCAAATTAGATTGCCACTTTGTCAGAGAGAAAGTGCTAGCCAAGATCGTTTCTCCCATCCATATTGCATCAAAGTTCCAGCTTGTAGACATTTTCACTAAGGCATTGAGCACTGCAAACCTTCAATTTCTGCTGTCCAAGATGGGCATTTTGAACATCTATGCCCATCTTGAGGGAGAGTCACAAAGACAAGATGCAATAAGGTCCATGATACACAGGCCAAATACACCAAGGCCCATGAAAGGAGGACCCAACTCTGCTACTATTGCAGCAGTTGAAGATGTAGCCACTACACAAAAGCTGCAAGACCAGACAACAATGCATTGAGGCAATGAGTGGCATGCAACTTGCTGTTAGTACTAGGGTGCACGTGTTTGTACATTCCCTCTTTGTGTAAATATGCGTACATATTTGTGTGTGCATGTCAGAATCTGTTTTATTTCCTTTTTAATCTTTTGTATTCTTTCGAGATGTGCATAGAGCATATAATGATTGTATTCATCTTGAGCAGGACTAATGAGAATAGCAAGTAGATTCTTTCCTCATGAGTTAGCTCTTGAATTCCTCTCATTCTCTTCCTCATTCTTCCCTTCATCCTTCTACTTCTACTTCTACTTCATGTCTCATTTCTAACATCTCAGACTAAAGGCTTACAAATAAAAAAAAAAAACAAAAAAACATGTAATTTTATATATAGAATCGACCTTCGGATAGGCCATAATTGATTAGAGAGGCCCACATCATGATAGCAACTTTAAACAATTAACCAAGAAATAACTGTTAATTCTTATAAAATGAAATCACTTTCAAGCCAAGTCATACGAACCAAGTCGAGTCGAATTCGAACAAGGGTACTCGAGCTGGATTAACATGTTTGCTCGCTCGAACTCAACTCGAACTCGAATAATACTCGAACATCCTTGTTCGAATTTGGTTCGTTAACCATTAATGTTGTTCGAATTTGACTCGAGCTCGACTAAAATAAACAAACGACTCGAACTCGATTTTTTATTTTGAAAATTTTGAATCTTATCTTTTTATTAATAATTTTTTAAAAAATTTTACAAAAAAAACTCAAACCATTTAACTATTCAATCAAATAATTTTGATTCAAAATTCTTATGGTATAAATTTTTTTATAAAATAACTTATAATTATAAATTAAAAGAATAATACACAAGATAAATTTAATAAACTAAACTATTTAATACATATAGATAATATAATAAATCAATAGTTGTAGTTGTATGATATAAAATTATCCTATACACATTTTGGGAACATAACATATATATTAAATAAGGTAAACTATAAATAAATTAAAAATATATAATTAAGTATATAAAACATAACTAACATGTAATATAAATAATACATACATATATAAAACATATTACGAGTTTTAAAACGAACTCAAATGAGTCAAGTCTAGCTTATAAGAGATTTGTTCACGAGTCTAAACTAAGTTGAGCCAAGTTTATACGAGTTTTGCTCATTTAATATTCAAACCTATATTAATGTTTACAAACATCTCATTTATTAAATGAACCGAGTTCGAATCGAGTATATACGAGCTGAGCTCGAGCTGTTCTCGAACTGCTTTGTTCATTTGCAGTCCTACTAAGTACCAAAAAGCTATTATATTTCACGGATTATTTTTAGAATTTATTAAATCTAAAAAATAATTAATTAATTAGTTCAAATTCGGAGAAAAAATACATAAATAAAAAATATATGCATACTTTTAAATTAATTAATAATTAAAAAAGTAAGCGGGGTGGGCCAGCCCTTGGATATTGGCCACCCATAATTGTTGTCCACCGTACCGCGGCAGTTTTTTTTTTTTAATATAAATAAAGTTTTAACTTTATTTAATTTATGTGTTTTACAAATTTAATTAATTTTCTATGTTTTTTTTCCTAACATTTTTTACTATTTTTATTATTTTCTAAAAAATAAGGTTATATTTTTTAATTTATATCTTTAAGAAATCTACTGCTATGAAGAATATTACTAGTACTATAATTTATGAATAAAATGTTTTGTTATGAATTTTTTTTATTTATTTCGATTTTTTTATTTTTATAACATTTTGAAAGTCTTTTTAGAAAATAAGATTAACTTTTAATTTTATGTGTTTTAAATATTTTTTCTATTTTATTTTTTTCAAATATTTTTAATATTTATGTTAACTTGGCATGTTGACCGTGCATTTTTAACTTTTAGAAGCTGACTAGTATACATGGATTTGGCATGCGTACTAGGGGTGAGCGGGGGCCCCCGCTGCCCCGACCCGTTTCCGCCCCGCACCCGTGCGGCGGGGCGGACCACCCCGTCCGCCAGATGCGGGGGCGGGGTCACCCGCCCCGCATCTGGGGCTCTGTCCGGGGGCGGGTGCAGGATGGGGTTCACACCAGCCCCGTATCTGGTGTTCATATATATATATATATATATATATATATATATATAAAACTACGCATGAAACGACGTCGTTTCCTGCGTAGGTTTTTTAAAGGCATGAAACGACGTCGTTTCGTGGTTAATTAGAAATGAATTCCCTCCCCTCGCTCACTCTCTCTCAATGACCCCCAGCTCCGCTCCCCTCTCTCTGAGTTTCCGGCGCCGCACCCAGCTACCAGCGTCTCCTTCAACGTCGCCGAAGATCCGAATCCCGAACTCGAAGGTAAGAAACTCAAACCCTATCCTATTTTATTTTGTTGTGATTTATATTTTTAATGGAGATTGGAGGAAGGATGGAGTTTATTGGAGATGGAGGATGGGATTTTTGTGAATTGTGTACTGTGGAGCTTAGATTGTGCATGTGTCTTTGTTTGAAATTTGAATGAGTCCGTGAAATGCATGTGAATTGTGTTTGTTTTCTCATTTCTGTAATTATTTCGATTTGGATTGGAATTGATTGTGTAATTAATTTGGATTGGAACCCCTAAATTAATTTAGGGGTTTCAATCTTTGAAACCCCTAAATTAATTTAGGGTTTCGAAATACCCTAAATTAATTTCCCCTAAATTAATTTAGGGCTCAAATCCGAAACCCTAAATTAATTTAGGGGTTTCAATCTTTGAAACCCCTAAATTAATTTAGGATTTCGAATACAGTCTGATATTAATATATATATATATATTAGGATTATTAATATGACTAATAATTAACTATATATTAAAAAAATTACGATAAAAAACTATATATTATAAAAATTTAATCAAGAATTTCTAGTCATTATACGTGATTTCGGATCGACCATGTTTAAAATCTAGTACTTCTGTTCATGCATAAAAAATAGGTTGAAACCAAACTAATTAACTCTCTTATATAATTAACTCTCTTATATAATATATATTTAATTTTTTTTTTTATTATAACTCATATATCTGAAGGTTTCTTTTTCAGATTTGGGGGATTTTTTTGGTAGAATATTTATTTTCTTGTATTAAGATCTTAGCTCTAATATTTTGGTAGAATATTTATTTTCTTGCAACTTCTTACAGATTTGAATTTTTATTCTTTAGATCTGTATTTTTTTTTATTTTTTAAATTTTTTTCATGCAACTTCTTACAAATCCAAAGGTTTATTCTTTAGATCATATTCGCTCTATTATTTTGGTAGAATAATTTTTATCTTGCAACTTCTTACATATCCGAATGTTTATTCTTCAGATTTGTGTTTGTTTGTTTTTTTTTTATTGTTTGGGGTATGATTTTTAGTTTTTTGGAATGGGTATTTTTGGTTTCCTTATAGGATTAGAATGGCTTCATTTTTTTGTTGGATGTGGACTTTTCTACCTTACTTAAATAAAGTTAATTTATTAACAACATATAGTGTATTTGTTGTTAATATACTTTATTACATTTATAACCAAATGATAGTGTGATACTTTTTTTTATTCTCCTTTTTTTTTTATGTTCATTATATAGTTGTTATGTTTTCTATTATTTCAGATTTCTTGTTTGCTTTAGTTCATGGATATGCCAGCAGATTCGAGTGCGAGCTCTCCTTTTCAGGCCGAGGGCACCCCTACCCCTACCCCTACCCCTACACCTACACCTACCCCTCCTACTCATACCCCTACCCCTAGCCCTACAGCACCTTGCCCCGCCCCCAAGCCCAGCAAGAAACCTGCTTCAATAGTTTGGAGTCATTTCACCAAATTAGAGGGTGGTGACTCAAGTAATCCCCAAGCCAAGTGTAACTATTGTGGCAAAATTTATGGATGCCACTATAGGAAACATGGCACCTCTCAATTAAAGGTGCACTTAGAAGAGCAATGCAAAAAAAGTCCAATATTAAGATCATTACAAGATAAAAGCCAATCTAGGCTAGAAGTTGGACTTCAAAAAATGGCGGATGGGACTAGTGGGGGTGCAAGTTTGAGGGGGTATACTAAGTATGATCCCGATGAGTGTAGAAGACATCTAGCTCGTATGGTCATAATGGACGAGCTACCTTTTCAAATTGTAGACGGGAAAGGGTTCCAAGCGTATTCTCACTACTTGGAACCAAGGTTTAATATTCCCTCTCGCCACACGGTGGCAAAGGATGTAAAAAAGCATTTTTACATTGAAAAGGAGAAGTTGAGGGGTCAATTGGCGGATCAATTTGTTTGTCTCACCACTGACACTTGGACATCGATCCAAAATTTTAATTATATGTCTTTGACTGTGCATTTTATTGATTGCCATTGGACATTACACAAGAAAATTATAAAATTTTGTAAAATCACCGATCATAAGGGTGAGACAGTTGGGAAGGCCTTGGAGGCTTCAATAAAAGAGTGGGGTTTGAGCCGAGTTGTTACAGTCACAGTCGATAATGCCTCGTCTAACGATGTTGCATTAGGACATTTGAGAACTTATCTTAGAGAGGCAAATAAGACACTTATGGGTGGTGAGTGTCTGCATGTGAGATGTGCAGCACATATTCTGAATTTGATTGTCAGTGATGGTTTGAGAGATCTTCATGACTCGATTGCTCGAGTTAGGACTGCTGTGAGATGGGTGAGATCTTCTCCTTCAAGGTTGGAGAAATTCAAGGTTGCTGCGAGATCTGCGGGTCTAACATCTAAGAAGGGTCTTTGTACTGATATGCCTACACGATGGAACTCAACATTTCTGATGTTGGAGGCGGCCCAAGAATATAGGCTGGCATTTGCATTATTGGGTGATGAAGACATCCAATATGTAAAATATTTTGATAATCACGGGGGATTGGGGAAACCCGTAGCTGATGATTGGGAAGTTGTAACAGTTGGGTGAGACAGTTGGGAAGGCCTTGGAGGCTTCAATAAAATAGTGGGGTTTGAGCCGAGTTGTTACAGTCACAGTCGATAATACCTCGTCTAACGATGTTGCATTAGGACATTTGAGAACTTATCTTAGAGAGGCAAATAAGACACTTATGGGTGGTGAGTGTCTGCATGTGAGATGTGCAGCACATATTCTGAATTTGATTGTCAGTGATGGTTTGAGAGATCTTCATGACTCGATTACTCGAGTTAGGACTGCTGTGAGATGGGTGAGATCTTCTCCTTCAAGGTTGGAGAAATTCAAGGTTGCTGCGAGATCTGCGGGTCTAACATCTAAGAAGGGTCTTTGTACTGATATGCCTACACGATGGAACTCAACATTTCTGATGTTGGAGGCGGCCCAAGAATATAGGCTGGCATTTGCATTATTGGGTGATGAAGACATCCAATATGTAAAATATTTTGATAATCACAGGGGATTGGGGAAACCCGTAGCTGATGATTGGGAAGTTGTAACTATTTTTGTAGACTTTTTGAGGCTTTTTTACGATATCACCACGAGGCTATCTGGAACTTTGTACCCTACATCCAATGTTGTATGCCAGCAAATATGTAGGGTAAAAGAAGAATTAGATGACATGGTCGCGGGTGGTCACATTAGGCTGCTGGAGATGGCATTGATTATGAGGTCAAAGTACGACAAGTATTGGGGAGATTTAACTAGGGCTAATATTTTGTTATATGTAGCTGTCGTCTTTGACCCGAGGTATAAGTTGGATGGCATGATATTTGGATTGGGCCTTGCGTACGGGCAAGTATGGGCGGAGCTTATTGCAGCAAGGGTTCGGGAAACCCTTACTAGATTATTTGATGAGTTTTCCACCCTGCGGGGTGGTAATATTGCGGCACCTACATCTACCCCCTCAGCCTCAGGCTCACAGTTTCCTGAAGTCGAGAGTGGGAAAAGGCGTAGATTGGAGTGGGGTGAGAGGTATGAGCAGACCCCCTTCCTCCGGACTTCTGTAGAGGCTCAGTCAGAGATAGACAGATACTTAGCAGCAGAGATTCTACCATTTTCACGAGATTTCGATATATTAAGTTGGTGGAAGGTGAATGCTGTGAAGTATCCCATCCTTGGAGAGATAGCCCGCACACTTTTGGCCATCCCTGTTAGCACAGTAGCCTCAGAGTCGGCCTTTAGCACCGGAGGACGTGTATTAGATTCATTTCGGAGTTCATTAGCTCCTGCCACTGTGGAGGCTTTGATTTGCACGCAGAATTGGATCAAGGGAACTCCAATTCATGTTCCGGATGTTCTTGAGTATGAGGAGGCCGACGTCGAGGAGGAGGGTGATGATCAGTCTGGATCTGGTATTTATTCTAATTTCTTATTTTCATTTATTTATTTTCATTTAATTGGTATTCATTAATTTCATTTCAAATTTAATACTTATAGTGATACATGAGACGGCGTCTACGGCTACCTCCGATGCAGTATGACTTTTGTATTGGACTCACCATTGCCATGGTTTGCATAATTTCTTCCCTAATTGTTTTTTGCATTTAAAACTTTGTTTCATTTTTATAACTTTTTAATTCTAATTTGTTTTATTTTTAACTTATTAATATTTCAAGTTTTTTGACTTATTAACTTTTATTTTTAACTTATTGATTTTCAGTCTCACAGCAATCGACATTCGACACAACTCAGTGAACTCACAACTACGGCTCCACCCCCAAATTTAATTTTCTTAATTTACAATTATTGTAATGTTGCTACAATAGTTAATTATACAATTTGTAATATTTATTTTTTTTAGAAGAGTTTGTAATAGTGTAATAGTTTATTAGTTCTCTTAATTTGTATAATTGTAAACTATTTAAGTATTTATTGTAAAATACTTAATATCTACTTATAAAAAAAAATATTTCTTTTCTGTTTTTAAATTTATATTTTTTTAAATATAAATAATGGGCCCAAAGTGGCTCAAAACGAATTCTGGGCCCAAAAATTGATTCTGGGCCATTTAGGGCCAAGAAAAAAAAAGCCCCCAGTACCATGTGCGGGGGGGGGGGGGGGGTCCACCCCCCAGTCCGGCGAGGCTTGATGGGTATGGCATAAGTGGCCCCGCCCCGTAGGGGGCGGGTATCACCCCTAATGCGTACTTCTCGTGGTTTTTCAGTTGTCTTTCCGTAAAATGGGAAAACCTTTTATTCAACCTAAACTAATTTGAACATTATCCTTAATTAGTCGTACCAATTAAAAAGCTCCAAAAGATGTTTGCCTCAAATTTCAATGCTGTAGCTCGTTGAAGCCATTATAGTCTCTATGGATCTGGTGTTTTACAAGAGTTTATGATTGTAGTTAAAAGAATCTGGTGGAGAAGGAACAATTTTATCTTTAACAAAGAATTTTCTCATCCTAATTTTTTGGTTAGAGAGGCCAACCATATTTTAGATATGATTAAAGAGGATGAGCAGAAAGCTGTTTGCAGAATCAAACCAGAATGCCCATCAACAGAGGTCTGGTTTCTTCCTCCTTCCAACTGGTATAAAATCAACTAGGATGGGACTATTGATAAGCTTAAAGGGTTGATAGGCATTGGCATATGTGTCAGGGACTGTGAGGGACAGATTGTTGCTATCTTGAGGATTAATAAACAAATGTACGTATCTTGATCCATTGCTGGCTGAGTCTCATGGTGCATTGCAGGCTTTTAAGTTTGGCATTGATTTAGGTCTTGGACAAGTAATCATCGAAGGAGACTCATTGTAGGTTATTAATGATCTCAAGGCCACTGCAGAGGCTTCGTCCAGTGCAAGCATGTTTGTGAGTGAGGCTAGAGTGTTATCTAGTTGTTTTGCTAAGTGTGAAATTTCTCATGTCAGGAGAAATGGTAATAATAAAACACATTTGTTAGCAAAAATTACTATTTCCATTTCAGATTTCATTGTAACTATGGAGGAGGCTCCTCCATGTAAAAAACAAATTAACCAAACATAATTTAGTGCTCGTTTGGACATTAGTATATGTTAGAATTCTGTGTGAATAGAAGTGAAATAATTTGAATTAAAATATTTTATTAGATTTTAAAAAATGAGAGAAAAAATAAATTGAATAAAAATATTATAAAGTTAAAAAATTATTTGAATATAATTTTATTTTGAAAATTGTATTGTTTTTTGTATTTTGTTTGAAAGTTTAAAAAAATTATATTGAGTTTTGTGTTTGGATAACGGTTAAATAAAAAAATTAAAAGTTTGAAATTAAAAAGTATTTTATGTTTGAGTGGTATTTTGAAAACAAAAAGATTATGATAATTTTTTTAGAATATTGACAATATATCATTACCCAAACAAGGCCTTAAGATGACTAATTTGATTTATTTTTAGTGAATTTAATATGATTAAAGTCAACAAAATCTAAAACCCTTTGTTATGATTGCACGTGTTAATTGCAAAATAGTGGTAGACATAAATATGAGTAATGCATCATGCAGTTGTAAAGTATGCAAGTATCGTACAATTATTTTAAAAAAGAGTAGAATTTATTATTAAAACATTATTTTTTTTAGATAAATCTCATATTTATTCATATTTTTTAAAATAATTACGCAGAAATTATACACTGCAAGTATTATTTCTCTTACAAATTATAAATTAAACAACAACGTGGAAAACAAAGCAAGAAGGGTGGAAAAACGAACCTGTCTTTCATCAGTTTCACGGAGCGATTGTTTTGATGATTGATCAGCCATTCGGTCCCGAAACTCAATGGAACAATCGATATCCTCCACCACTAGAATCGACCGATTCGCCATCGTAATGAGCAATCTCCTCAGCTCCGAGTTGCACTGAAGCTCCGTGAGCTCCAAATCATAGATATCAAATTTCAAATAATTCGCCATTGCAGCGATCAAGCTCGATTTCCCGGTACCCGGAGGACCATACAGCAGGTACCCTCTCTTCCAAGCCTTCCCAACCTTCTTGTAATACTCTTTTCTTCTCACGAACCTCTTGAGATCTTTGAGAATGAAGTTCTTGACGTCTGTGTCCATGGCGAGCGTGTCAAACGTCGCGGGATGGTCAAGGATCGTGCCGGTCCACATGTTCACAAGATTTCCGTAAATTCTGTCGTCACTGACGGTGAAGATCTTCAAGGTCTTGCTCTCTTGCATCATCGACTTGGCTTCCCTCACAATGTAGGGCAAGTAAGCGTTCAGCACCATATCCTTGTGCTTCTTGTGAAAACTAAGCTGGAAGGATCGTAACTCAGAGCGCAGCGTGGAGGTGAGGTCGCGAGGGTTGTTGAAGTTCCTGGACTCGACGTGGCGACAGACCAAAATCCAATCGAAACGGACCCCATTAAAGACGTCCGAGGTTTCTTCGTTGCTTCCCATGGTGACCGTAAAGTTGCGTTCTTTACCTGACTTGCTGAGCTTTAGGGTCTGCGTGTTGGGAGAGACTTTGCTTCCCAAGTAAATCTCAGCGGCAAGGTATATTTGGTTGTAGACAAGGCCGTCAAACTCGTCAATAACCATGGTGAGCTGGGACGAGAAGCGGTTGAAGAAGCTTCGGATGCCAGAGAAGAAGTAGGCTCGGATTTCATGGGGCAAGAAATCTCGAGCAATCGACCGAACGACCATCGCAGTGGCGGCGAGGGAGCCTGCCGCGGAGAGAACAGTCTTTGCTGCTGCCATCTTGCTGTCAGCCGGCGAAGATTCTGCCATTATTCTAAGCCTTGGAAACAGCAAGCTTTCCAATGGGATATTCGCCTTGTCTATGGTGGTGTATGAAGATGAGATCGTGCTCTGGATTTATGCGAATATAGTCTGTATTTTGTCAAGGACAAATGGAGGAAGAAGATAAGGCCGATCTCAGAAAGTGTTTTGGGGCCAATAAAGGACCTATGATTTAATGCAAACTCCAAATAGGACCATCCTCGGTTTTCACTCCCCGACTCCTGGCACTATATTATTGGCCTGGTTAAGGTTCAGTGAATGAGGATTTGGATTAACATGTATGATTAAATTATATTTTTACCATTAAAAGTCTGAGTAGATACTAACTAAAGCATGCTAATAACTAATATTACAACTAATCATGATAATGCTTAGTGACCAAGCTTTATGAAATGTATATGTTTCTGAGTTTGTCCTGACATGTATTTATTTAAAGGTAATACTAAATACAATTCGAGAGTATTTAAATATTCTACAGTCATTTTTTAAAAAAAATAAAATTTATTATTATATTTTTTTATATGAATTTTAGATTTGGTCACTTTTATAAAAAAATAAGTGTAATTTATATATTTTAAGACTGTATAAATCATTTTCTTTATTATTTATAGACAAACAAACTTATGTTTATTGACTATGCTCACAAACAATCAAATTAATTGAAGAAAGCATACGATTGGGTGGGGGGTCTCCTAGCTTGCGCTGAGGAGAATAATTTCTTACATTGATTGATTTAAAATAAATTGTAAAATAATTATAAATGAATTGTAAATAAATTCTTTCAAAAAGACTTGTAAGTCAAACAGGAGGACAGGTTTATTTATCCTACTAATTGAATAACAACCGGGTAATAATTAAAATGGGAGTTTTTTTTTTTTTTTTTTTGGGCGTGAGGGGGTGTTATTTTATCAGAGTTTGCTACTTTGAGAATTTTGCAAAGAGAAATGGTATTATATTTCTTAATTTATACCCTTTTTTTTTTATCCCATTTATGTGGGGTGCCATGAGACTTATTAAAAAATTTAAAAACACAAATAGAAAATGGTAGGTGGTAAAGGGTAGAGAAAATTTAAGATTTTAGCCTTCATTTTTTTTAATTATTTATTTCTTAGCATCATTTTATTTTGAATATATATTTTTTAATTTTTTAATACGCCATATGGTAGCACCACAATGTAGTGCTATGTCATGGGGATAAAGTGAATGATATAAATTAAGAAATATAATAGCCTTACTCTTTTAAAATTGACGCACCTAAAATATTAGCTAGCTAGTTTCACCACTCAGAAGAAACATAGACACATCAACTTAAATATCTAATATTTATATATTATCTAATGTTTCTAGAAATTTATAAGATTATTATTAATAAATGCTATAAATATCATTTCATGTGTGTATCTTTTCTTGCTAAACAGTTAAGAATTCCTTTAAAAAAAAAGTTAAGAATTTGAAAAATCTTTTTACACGATAAGTCATGTGAGTATTAATTAGGGCTCCGCTTGGATTGTATGATGGTTTCATCTCATTTCATTTTAACATTTAAATACTACAAAAGTATAAATACTTTTTAATTTTAAATCTTTAATTTTTTTATCTAATTATTATTTAATTATTATAATTTTCCTAAACTTCTAGATAAAACACAAAAAATAATTCAACTTTTTCAAATTCAAAAACAAAAATAATTTTAAAAAATTATATTCTAACAATATTTTAACTTTATAATATTTTTATTGAATTTTTTTATCTCTCTTTTCTAAAAAATTCATCAAATATTTTAACTCAAACTTTTTCATTTTTATTCACAAAATATTTTATTACTATTCATAAATTCTGCATCCATCCGAACGTCCAAACAATGCTAAGGTTGCGTTTGGATAATGAAGTGATCTTAGATATTTTATAAATAGTAATGAAAAATTAATAATAAAATATTGAATAGTTGTAAATAATAGTAAAAAGTAATAAAAAATAGATATAAAATAATAAATAATAATGAAGTATTTTAAATATTCCACTACTCAAATGGAACTTTAAGGTCCAACAATAATAAATAGTAGTGAATAATTTGCATGATTTAAGACGGATTTCTTCTTTTGACTATAAGACAATGTTTTAAATACCGTATTAGTGACTGTTTCGGTCAATGCATTGAAATAAGATATTTCAGTACTGATATCATTTCGGAATAATTTATATATAAATAAATTATATATATTTCAAAATAATAGTCTATATATGAATAAATTATATACAAATATGTGTATAAATTATAAATATTCTGGTCTGAATTGATGATCTAAAAATAAGGAAGAAATGAAAAAAGAAGAAACAAAAACTGTAATCCGAACTATCGACTAGTACTTGTGGTATAGTCGAAATTCTGACCAATATGAAACTCGGCCTTTTTCTATACAAGCTATGCCAGAAAAAGGGTATATTTTGACTGTACCGACCAATACAATACAAAATTCAATACTTTGCTATAAGGTACAACAGCATTCTTTCCAATTTATTGGATTATGTGGAAAAACCGTCGAAAGATCAAAGACTTTTAGACCTTGGCCATTTCCTTGGCGTGGAGATTACGAGTTGGACTATTTTTCAAACTTTTTGTGGACCATTGGCAATGGCGAGCGACTTTAGGCCAACGCCAATGGGATGCTTGCCTCGCTTACCGGCCTTAAACAGCTCGCACATTATTTGTTTTTAGGTGCATGTAATGGTATATATAATTTTGAAGTTCCTTTTCTTTAAAAAATAGTAGAATTTATTATTAAAAATAATTTTTTTTTAATGTGAATCTCAAATATGACCAATTTTTTTAAAGAAATTGTGCAGAATTTATACAAATTGTACAAATAATTTTTTTATGGAAAATACTATTTATACTTCTAATTTTTATTTACATAATCAAACATACTGACATGCCAGTTATTGATATGCTGAACATTATGAAATTTGAAATTTAGACTGCGTTTGAATGTTGAGCTGAGTTAAGTTCTTTATAAATAGTAGTGAATTGATCAGTAGATTGAGTTATGTGGCGCCATTTAAACTGAGTTTAAAGTGTGTTTGGATGTTAAGATGAGTTTAGTACTTTTAAAGAAAGTTGAAAAAGGTTGTGGGTCCCACGTGTAAGGAAGTTTTGAGATGAGATGAGTTTAATAATTTGAGAGTTGAGTGTTTGGATGTTAGACTCAGCTTAAAATTAGACTGAGCTCGGTTGAGTCTTACAACTAAACACTGCCTAATTTGAATTTAAAAATAAAACTCATAAAATGCGTTTCATCTCTTCTCATCATATTCTCTTGCAATCAACGGAGAAGGGTTAAACAAATTATTTCCTCTAAGATTGTGAAAAATTAAATCTCAATTTTACATGCACGTTTGAGAATAAAAATGAAATCTAGCTAGAATTAAGCACTTTTAAGCACAAAATTGAGAGCGTGTTAAATTTCACATAACCCCAAATTGCAAAGAAATACACTCAATAAAGCATTTCTCTCACGCTTTTTTTAACAATAAAGAACCAACGTCTAAAAAGAACACAATATTTTCCATTATCAAAACACATGATGATGATTGAACTCGTTGTAATCAATACATCAATTACCTTCTAGAAACCCTTTCATCTTTGAATATTCTAGAATACAAGACAACCAATCAAAAGATGCACATTTTGGATCGATGGCAATGAAAATGTTTATTAGAAGGGAGCATTGTACCTTGACTATAAGCTCTTGTACATACCTCTTCCTTCTTTTTTTTTTGTTACTAGTTGACATAAGAACTCTTCTCTTCTCATCCCTCAAAATGATCCCTACCCCTGATCTGCATTGCTCAATGAAAATTGCTCCATTAGTATTCAACTTCGTAGGTCTTGCAGGAGGTGGTTGCCATCCAAAGCCTGGTTTTGAGTGTTGTTTCGAGGGCCTTTGTTTCATTGTGTTCCTTATAGAGGGATAATGCCTTCTCAATCACCTGTTCTAGCCATGGTGTAATGCCCTCATATATGTTTTGATTTCTTCTATACCACATGCTCCAAGCTATTAAGAAGAAATTCTCCAATTCACCTTTTTTTCCTTTGGCTTGAACTCTCTGTGCTAGACTCACTAAATATTTTGTATGCTCATCATCTGGCAGATAATTGAACTGTTGTTTCCAGCAGGATCTTATTAAAGGGTAGAAATAGAGAGCATGAGCCACATCCTCCACTTTGTTCAGACATAACTTACAACAATCATCTAAAATAATATTTCTGTGCTTTAGATTCTTCAGAGTTGGCAATCCATTTCTGCAAGCCCTCCAAGCAAAGACTTTCACTTGATTTGGTATATTTAGCTTCCATTGTTTCCTCCACAACACCTTTATAGTCTTTTAATTTGAGCTTTCTCTTGCCTTTATGTTCTTCTTTAAAGCATAAAAGAGTCGATAGGCACTCTTTACACTAAAAATCCCATTCTCTTCACATTCCCACACCAGTTTATCTTCTCTGTTTCCAGGGCCAATTGTGAGTTTTAGAACCTCAGCTACTTCTCTAGGTGGTAAGACTCTTCTCACTTGTTCCACATTCCACCAATTAGTGTTTTCATCAATAAGGCTAGCCACCTTTTCATACTCCTGAGAATTGGATTGGTTCTGAGGCTGAGGGATAAGTCTATGATCTGGTAGCCATAAGTCAGAACAAATGTTAAATGACTTCCAATTACCAACTCTCCATCTACACCCCTTCAACAAATATTTATTTGATTCTCAAATTCCTCTCCAAGCATATGAAGGGGCATATCCCAACTGTGAATCTTTGAAGCTTGAATTGGAAAAATATCTGGCCTTGTAAACTTTGTGTAGCAATGATGATTCTTCCTGCAAGACTCTCCATTCCTGCTTAGCAAGTAGGGCCTGATTAAATGTTTGTAAATCTTTAAAACCCATGCCCTCATTTGACTTTGTTTCACACATCTTTTCCCAGTTTACCCATCTAATTTTGTTCTCCTCTTTCTTTTGTCCCCACCAAAACTTAACCATCATATTTTTTAACTCTGCACACAAATTGCCAGGGATTTTAAAGTAGCTCATTGTATAAGTGGGTATAGATAAGGCCACTGGTTTAATCAAAATTTCTTTTCCACCTTGAGATAGCAGCATTTCCTTCCAACTCTGAAGTTTCTTCCACACCTTATGCTTCAATTGAGAAAATGTTTTATATTTTGCTCTTCCTACCATAGGTGGTAGTACCAGATACTTTTCATATTGTTGAAACTTCTGCACTCCCTTGAAAGCCAAGAGCTGCTCTTGCTGGCCAGCTTCTACATTCTTGTTGAATACCATTGAGGTCTTTTTCTCTATTCACCTTTTGACCTAAAGCTCTTTCACAGGTCTCAAAAAGACGTTGAATAGTGAGATTTACTTGCATTGTTGCCTTGCAAAATAACAAACTGTCATCTGCAAATAATAAGTGATTAATTTTTGGTGCTCCTTTGCAAATTCTAGTACCCTCCACCATCATATGCTGGTCGGCTTGTTGAAGTAATGTAATAAGTCCTTCAGTTCATAGTAAGAATAGGTAAAGGTAGAAGGGCCCCCCTTGCCTCCACCCATGAGTTGATAATATTGGTCCCTTAGGTTCTCCATTAACCAAAACTGAGAAAGTCTTCACATATACCACAATTAACTGCCTCCACTTGCCATTGAAACCCATCTTTGCTATCACAAAATCAAGAAAGCCACACTCCACCCTATCATAGGCTTTGCTCATGCCAAACTTCAATGACATATATATACCATTTTTTCCCATACCTTTGCTGCCTCAGATAATGTAATAACTCAAAGGCCACAATGACATTGTCAGTAATGAGTATACCTAGGAAAAATGCACTTTGAGATATTGAAATAACATCTGGTAATATAGTCCTAAGTCAATTTGCAAGAACTTTGGAGATCAACTTATAAACTACATTACACATACTTATAGATCTATAATCTGCCACAGTTTCAACCTTATTCTTCTTTGGAACGAGAGTTATAAAAGTATGATTTATATCTCGAGGCAAAAGACCATTGTTAAGAGCATTAAGGGCAGCTGCAGTCATATATTTCCCTACCACATCCCAATATTTTTAAAAAAAGATATGAGCCATACCATCTCGGCCAGGTGCTTTAGTGTGTGTGAGAGTCTCCTATCTTTTTCTCTCTAGAGAAAATAGAGATAGTGGAAATAGTTTTTGACAGGCGAAGGTAGTCGAGGTTCATTCAGTTTGGAACCAATTTCTGGTTTGGTATTGGAGTGCTATGGAAGGGCTAGAAAACTTATGGGGGCAACTTAATCTGACAGAGGAGGAAGATTTGGCTATTGATCTAGAAGGAAAAATATGGGCTGATCGCATTATCAGTAGGAGTGTAGTTGAAGCAACAATAGCAAAAGTTTGGAAACTAAGCAAGCATGCAGTGTTTCAATAAGTGGGGCCGAATATGTTTACTATCACGTTTGCCACCCATGTGGATAACAAAAGAGTTGAGGATGGTAGACCATGGTTCTTTGATAGCAACATGTTTGTTATTAACCCTTTTGATGGTTTCGTCCAGCCAAGTAAAATGAAGTTTGACACTGCATCTCTTTGGGTTCAATGCCATAACATGCCTCTTGTGGGGAAGAACATAGAGTGTGGAGAAAGGATAGACAGGTTGGTAAGAGTGGTGTAAGAGGTAGAAGTTAATGATGATGATGTATGGTGGGGAAGCTTCCTTCAAATGAAAATTCTACTGGACTTGAAAAAATCATTGGCAAGGGGCAGAACTGTTACTATTGCTGGAGTAAAATACTAGATTCCTATTCAGTGTAAGAATCTTCCACAACTATGTTTCAAATGTGGTAGGATCATTCATGAAGCATATGGACATGAAAGTGAGGAAACAGAACAATTTGGTTCTTGGTTATGTTAAGGAAATCTCCACTGATACAACTGTCCCTAATTCTAAGGGATAATGTTTTGCCTAGTTTTGGAAACTTTGACCATTATATTTAGGAGCAATCAGTGCAACGGTCATCCTTGTTTCTTGTCCATAATTTTAAGCTATTGATTTGTAGTTTACTTCTTTATACTTTCCTTGTATACAGTCTGTTATATATAAAAAGGTGATACACGACTCTGGAAACATGGTCCAGAATTATTCACATTTTGTCTCTTGTTTCATGGTATCTGAGCTCTATCGTGACCTCTGTCCCTTTTTTCTTTCTTTCTTTTTTTTTTTTTTCAAATGGCTTCCACTCCAGTCACTCCTGTCAGTATTCACAGCCTTGTTACCATTAAACTTACCAAAGACAATTATCTATTGTGGAAAGCTCAAATTGAACCGTACCTACGTGGGCAAAGGCTTTTCGGCTACGTTGATGGTTCCATAACCAAGCCACCCACTCATATAACCAACCCTGCGGCAGCAACGTCTGAAGCTGCACTTTCCATAATTCCCAACCCCAACTACACTATCTGGTTTGATCAAGATCAAGTAGTGCTAAGCACACTGCCTTGGAGACTATTTTCTCCTCTCATTCTCGCGCCCGTGCAATGCAAACCAGACAAATTCTCTCTGTCATCAAAAAAAGGAAATCAATCAATCTCTTATTATTTTCAGAAAATCAAGACTCATGCCAACACTTAGAGCTGCTATTGGTGAGTCCTTGCTACCTCATGAATTTCAATCTTAACTACTAGGCGGACTTGACTCCACCTATGATGCTATTGTCACTGCTATCATCACTCGGTCAGACCCGATGAGTAAAGAAGATCTCTTCAGTCATCTTCTTAATTTTGAGTTGCGGTTGGAAAACCACAACTCAGCTCCTGAAGCAACTATTGGTTTAGTTAACGTTGCTACACGCTCTGAAGGTTTTCGACCTCGAGGGGGCAAACAGTTTTCTCCACAGCAACAATCTTATCAGCGAAATAATTTTCGAGGTCGTGGACGCACTGGGCGTACCAAAGGAAGCTCTAGCTAACAAACCTCCTCTCGACCACTATGCCAAGTCTGCGGTAAAACAGGCCATACTGCTATCCAGTATTACCATCGCTTTGATCAGGCATATCAAGGAGCCCCTCCCACCGTGGTGGCGTACTTAACTAATCAACAATCCACTTCTGATGCAAATTGGTATCTCGACACTGGGTCTACCAATCATCTCACAAATGAATTTCAACATCTCAATATTCACTCTGAGCCTTACACAGGTGGTGACCAGATACAAGTTGGCGATGGGGCAGGTTTAAAAATAAAAAACATTGGTTCATGCAAATTGCATACTTCTTCACACTCATTTAATTTACCACATCTCTTACATGTGCCTCACATCCAAAAAAAACCTCATTTCTGTTAGTCAATTTGCTAATGACAATGATGTCTTTATTGAATTTCACTCCTTTTATTTTTTGGCGAAGGACGAAACCAACGGAAAAATTCTACTGCACGGCATGACTAAGGATGGTCTTTATCCCTTCCCCTCCGATGTCTCATCTTCAACTCACCGACAATCCTTCACTTGTCAACATGTTCCTCTTGAAATGTGGCACTCTTGAATGGGACATCCGTCATACCAAACTGTTCGTCGTCTTGTTTCTCAGTTCTCTCTTCTAGTGTCAACAAATAAAGCTCCTAGCATTTGCTCCAGCTGTCAACAAGGAAAAAGCCACTGCCTTCCCTTTCCAGTTTCTACTTCCTCTTCCACCTCTCCTCTTGAACTTATTTTCTCAGATGTTTGGGGACCTTCCCCTGTTATGTCAACTAGTGGAAATAAATTTTATGTGTCTTTCTTTGATCATTACAGCAAATACACTTGGCTTTATCCTATCCCACAAAAATCTGATGTTTACAAAGTATTTTGTTCATTTCAAAAACTTGTTGAAAGACAACTTAACTGTAAAATCAAGTCTGTCCAAACAGATTGGGGAGGTGAATATCGTTCTCTTCATAAATATTTTGAAGACAATGGTATCCAACATCATGTCTCTTGTCCTCACACATCTCAACAAAACGGTTCTATCGAACAAAAACACCTTCAAATTGTCGAAATTGGTTTGTCTCTTCTATCTCACAGTTCGGTCCCTCTTTCCTTCTGGGATCATGCCTTTTTAATGGCCACTTATCTCATTAATCGACTACCCACTACTCCACTGAATATGACACCTTTACAATAACTATTTGGCCGTGACCCTGATTTTTCACTTATGCATGTTTTCGGCTGTGCATGCTACCCTTTTCTTCGCCCCTTTAATCGTCATAAGCTCGACTTCCGCTCCAAACAATGTGTGTTTCTAGGCCTCAGCAATATGCATAGAGGATATAAATGTCTTGATCCATCCACAGGCAAAATCATAGTGTCTCGACACGTGGTGTTTGATGAACACGCGTTCCCTTTTTCTCAACCATCACCAGCTTCCCTTCAGTCTGCTTCATCCCATGCCGACACGACTTACCTGCCTTTTCCTATTAACCACCAATCGGGACTTCACACAAACACTTCTTCACCTCTCATCCCAGATCATGCCACGATATCCTCTCAACCTGCTTTCTCTGACTTGCCCTCTGCGACTAATCCTCCCTCTTCTCCAACCGAATGCTCCTCTCCACCTACAGCTCATAATTCTCCTCTTGCTGTTGCAGTTGAAGCTCCCACGGCTCGCCCCCATCAAATGAGGACTCATTCATAGAGTCAAATTGTCAAGCCTAAATCCTTCACCGATGGTACAGTTCGTTACCCTCTTCCAAAAGCTTTACTCACTGTGTGTTATGTGCCTAAAGCCCCTTCTAGTTACGCTGAGGCTAGCAAATATGTCGAATGGAGGTCTGCCATGGACGATGAGTTTTCTGCTCTAATGAAAAATGGCACATGGTAGCTGGTCCCTGCTCGTCCCGACATGAATATTGTTGGCTCTATGTGGGTTCTTAAAACTAAAAAGAAATCAGATGGCACTCTTGACAGACGCAAGGCCCGATTAGTGGCTAAGGGATATCATCAACAACAAGGTATTGACTTCGATGACACCTTCAGCCTTGTTGTCAAGCCTCCAACAATTCGACTAGTTCTCAGCATTGCCGTGTCTCACAACTGGGAAATCCATCAAATTGACATCCAAAATGAATTTCTTCACGGTTTGCTTGCTGAGGACGTTTACATGCACCAACCGATTGGCTACGTGGATACCAACTTCCCGACTCATGTCTCCAAGCTTCATAAAGCCCTTTACGGTTTGAAGCAGGTGCCTGGTATTCCAGACTCAGTGACTATCTTCTTTCCTTGGGTTTTCTCACTTCAGCCTCAGACACGTCGCTCTTCATCTATACCTTAGAATCGGTTCGTTTGTTTTTTCTTGTCTATGTCGACGATATTGTGATCACAGGCTCCAGTTCACAGGCCATCTCTCAACTTATCCAAAATCTGAGTAGTGAGTTTGCCGTAAAAGACTTAGGTCCCCTAAGCTTCTTCTTGGGTATTGAAGCCTCCAGGACCTCTTCTGGTCTTTTTCTCTCCCAAAGGCAATATATTTATAACATTCTCCAACAGAAAAATATGGTAGAAGCAAAGTCCGTGTCATCACCAATGTCATCCTCGCAACAACTTTCTCTGTTTGATGGTGCTCCCTGTGCAGACCCTTCACATTATCCCAGTGTGGTTGGTGCTTTACAGTACTTATCACTAACTCGTCCAGACATCTCTTATGCAGTTAACAAAGTTTGTTAGTTCATGCATAAACCCACTGAGACTCATTGGTAGGCTGTGAAGCGAATTCTCCACTATCTGAAATTTTCCATCGACTTTGGTTTACAGATTCGGCCTGACTCCTCCACCCAACTCTCCATTTATTGTGACGCTGATTGGGCCGGTTGCCCTGATGACCGCCGCTCAACATCTGGTTACTGCATCTACTTTGGTTCCAATTTGATTTCTTGGAGCTCCAAGAAGCAGCCAACAGTCGCCCGCTCCAGCACAGAAGCAGAGTATAGAGCTGTTGCTCATGCCACGGCTGAGTCACTTTGGCTTCAGTCTCTATTGCGTGAGCTTGGTGTTTTTATTTCCTCAAGACCGGTTGTTTGGTGTGATAACATCAGGGCAACTTATTTGTCAGTGAACCTAGTTTTCCATGCCCGCACAAAACATGTAGAAATTGATTACCACTTCATCCCAGAGAAAGTCCAACAAAAGTCACTTGAAGTTCGTTTCATATCCAGCCGTGATCAACTTGCTGATGGTCTTATGAAGCCTTTAGTCTCAGCCAAATTCTCAATGATGCGAGACAAACTCAATGTGGTCCTCTCCCCGTTGAGTTTGCAGGGCGTGTTAAGGAAATCTCCACTGATACAACTGTCCCTAATTCTAAGGGATAATGTTCTGCTAGTTTTGGAAACTTTGACCATTATATTTAGGAGCAATCAGTGCAACGGTCATCCTTGTTTCTTGTCCATAATTTTAGGCTATTGATTTATAGTTTACTTCTTTATACTTTCCTTGTATACAGTCTGTTATATATAAAAAGGTGATACACGACTCTGGAAACATGGTCCAGAATTATTCTCATTTTGTCTCTTGTTTCAGGTTACGAGCGAAATCTGTCATTCGAATGGGACTTATGAATGATGGGGAAAGATTCAGTACGATGGGGAAGAATAGCCGTTGGGAACCTTACCATAGCAAAACAACGGGTGGTAGTAGTGAGTTGTCAGCACCGGCACCGATGATGCATACTAAAAGGGAACTTTTGAGGCGAATGGGAAGTGCGTGATTCTAGGCGAGGATAAGGGAGAGGAGGATCATAATGAAGGCCTTGCGCTGATGGGGGTTTCAGAAAAGGAAGTTGCCAACTCTGATATGAACACGTTTAATTTGGAGATAAGGCAGGGGGAGGATATGCAAGGATTTAAAGAATCTGTGGCAGTTAATGTGGATATAGTCAAGGATACCAGGGTTGACTTAGCTAGTGATGTGGAGATAATGGATCGAGGGGATGATGGGCCACGCTTCAGTTTTGTTTCAAAGGATCCAACCCTTATTATGGAATTATGTACAACTAAGGTTCAAAATACTCCTCAGCAAAGACAAATGAGGAATAAGGGTGGGAAGTGGAAGTCTAGAGCAAGAGCTTTTGGCAACTCTTCTATCTCGGTTAATGATATTGCTGGCAAAAAGATGACACTAGAAGCTAATGGTAACTGGTTGGAGGCACAAAAGTAGAATAAAAGATACAAATTGGGTGATATATGGTGGTGTATGAGGTGAGGGTGGGATAATTGGAGTTGAAGATCAAAGAGGTGACTCAAGTGATAATATGATATCGGCAGTGGCTGTTTCCCAGCCCTGCTGGGGGCAATGATCGTGTTAAGTTGGAATTTTCGTGGGCTTGGAAACCCATGGAAAATTCAAGTCCTTTGTGACTTGGTTAGAAGAGAAGATCCCAATATTTTATTTTTGCAAGAAACTCGTTTAAGTACAAAGAGAATGGAAAGAATAAAATATGGTATAGGTTTTACCAATTGTTTTGCTGTAAGCAATGAAGGAAGGGGAGGGGGTTTAGCCTTACCTTGGAATAATCATGTTCCATTACTTATGGTTCATTTCTCTAAATTCCATGTTCATGCAAAAGTCAAGGTAGATGATGATATGGAAGAGCCGTAGTTTTTGACTAGTATATATGGACAACCAGATGCTGCAAAGAGACATGAAACTTGGTCTTTAATTAGATCCATTAATGTTCCCCAAGATAAGTCATGGCTCCTCGTGGGTGACTTCAATAAGATACTTAAAAACAATGAGAAAAAGGTGGGTGAGTAAGATCAGAAAGACAAATGGCTGAGTTTAGAGCAGTGATACAAGATTTTGTTTTAACTAATCTGGGTTTCAAAGGGCCTAAGTTTACCTGGAGTAATGGAAGGGAGAATAACCAATGCGAGACTTGATAGGTTCGTGGCTAATATGAAATGATGTGCTTCTTTTCCTATGATGGGTGTGGAACATGTCCCAGTGGCTCACTCTGACCATTTAGCTATCATCATGAAAAGGCTAGATGATAATTACCAAGTAAAGGGCCAAAAACTGTTTAGATTTGAGGCTATATGGGTGGAATCTGCTGCTTGTAAACAAGTAATTGATACAGCTTGGAAAGGGGTGATGGGCCCACAAGATTTAAGTAGTGTGATGAAAAAGATTCAGAGATGTGGAGAGAAATTAATGCTATGGAACAAGAGCAGTTTTGGCAATGTTAAGAAAAATATCGAGAAGGCAAGGCACAAGCTGAAGTGCGTATACAATTTCTGATCCTCAAGGGCTCAAATCAGTGGAACAGAGGGAAGAAGACATGCAGAAAATGGTTGGAAATAGATGAGATTATGTGGCGTTAAAAATCAAAAGCCCTATGGTTAAAAGAGGGTGATAAGAATACCAGATTTTTTCATAATAACGCCACTCAAAGAAAAAAGAGAAATCTAATAAAAGGTGTTAAAGATGGTGCTGAGCTCTCCCAGGTGGAGGCAGGTAGAGATAAGAGTCATCTTAAATTTCTTTAAGAGTCTCTTTAAAACATCTGATCAAGCTGGTGAATTGGATTTCCTGGATGGCCTTGCTGAATGAAAGCCTTACACAGGAGTTCAAAGCTGATGAGATTACAAAAGTTGTACGTCTTCCTATAGCAATGCAGCCACATCCTCGGGGGTAGAGAGAGAAGCCCTTGGGCCTTTAAATTAAACAGCCTCCATGTCTCTTCAACTCAACCGAGCACGAAAATGACGCCTGCAAAGCTGGTCATACTCACAGTCAAAACCGACGCTCTCTTAGAAGAACTACTAGTTTTTCGGCAAAAGGCATAGAAGAACGTCCATAGGAAGGACAAACAGGAAGCGTGAGGAACAGAGTAAAGAGTACTTTTGTTAATACTGGCATATTGGAACAGCGTAGAAGTTGTCTAAATAATATTTTGTACAAGTTTGAAGCCATGTTTGTCAATGAATTAGCTGAATGCTTTGCTCTCTGGAAAGCTATATATGGAGATATGCAGGCATTTACATTTCAGAAAGGTGATCTCCGAGAAGGGGATGCTCATGCAATTGAATGGAAAGGACAGTTTGCATATAGAGAAGGCAATACAGTGGCTAATGAGAAAGTGTGGATAGATCAGGAAATTCCAGACTTCATTTCTAGTAGTCTGGAGAGGGATCATTTGTGTAATGTTTGATTTTATAAATGGAATACAGAGGAGTTTTCACTTTCTTTTTTTTAAAAAAAAAAAACTTATATTCACGTCTATTATGCAAATAGTTATTTAGAGATTATTTATTTCAGAGAAAGAAATCACCATCAGTATTTGGAAAGCAAAACATTTTATTAGTACGAGAAATTAGTTATCATATATTTTAAAAATTTGATTTCTATGTTATTTTCGTTTTCTTTAAATGAAAATCATCAAAAGGTAGGTAGTCGGATACTCGGATGGGCCATGGCCTACTGACTTTTTTTATTGGAAAACGTTAAGATGACCATCACTAAATCTGTCCATTTTTATATCTTATTTATTTTTTTATTTTTTTAATAGTTAAGAAAATGACCGTATTTATATTTTTTATTTTTTTAATGGTCAAAGATGTTTAAAAAATGCTTAAAAAAAATAAAAACCATTTGTACTGGTGTGCATATTTAGATTGCAAATTTGGTGTGCACCGCCCTTATTTATTTATTTTTCCGATCAAAGAATTCGTGAAAATAAAATAAGAATACATGAAAATAAAAAGGCATGGACCCTCTTTCCATCACTTTAAATTTTTGGGATAAGCACCGGTGATTTCACATAATATCATAGTAGAAATCCTGAATTCGAATTTAACTCTACATCTTATTATATTTAATTAAATATTTTACATATTAAACATACTAATTAAGAGAGTCTAGCACACACATTAGAAAGACCGTTATCCTGCCATCAACTTAATCTTTGAGACAAGAAGTGATTTTACAATGAGTAATAAATGCAATAGTGATTGAGCAAGAGCTTACCTTAGCAAATTAAGGAGTTGGGGAGAGGAGATAGATACGTCATTGCAATGTTTTTAATAAGTAATTTCGAGAATAGAGACATTTTATACATCAGTTATTATTCATTTTTTCACTTTGTATATATAGTTTTTTTTTTATAGATATGAGAGTATTTTTTATAAAATGTAGAATAGTAAATAGTGATTGATGATAAGAATTTTTCTTGCACATAATGTGCTTAAACAAGGCCGATGTTCGATGGAAGGAGTAAAATAGAAGTAAATGGAGCCCGGAGGAGTCGTAGGTCCTTTGTATGCTTGGCCAGAAAAATTAAGTATTAATTGTGGCATATGAATGACGCAAATGACAACATTAGGATAAAAAAAAATCCTTAAATGGCCATTGTACGTGTGCTCTGACTAAGGGCCTTGTTCTGTTCTGCTGTTAATATACCTAAATTGAAATATCAGCTTAGTCATTGCTGATAGGACCTGAGAGCTACCTCAAGTTTTCCTTTCAAATAACGACATCCAGAGTGACAATATCAATACTGGCACCCGGGATTGTCTATTACCGACGGGAATCTTGCTAAGACTTGTGTTCAAGCATCCAGCCTAATTATTTTAAATGTCTTAAACAAACCAAACCTGTCTCATTCCAGGTATAAATAAGTGCACCACTTGGACCAGATGTCACAACCTGGGCATATTTTTCTTCAGTAGTGGGAGATTGGTTCGAGAAAGCTAAAAATGCTGGATCTGTCTAAGAAAGAGCTAATTTTTCGAGTATGGAACTCTTATGGTGTTATCATTGCTGCACTGGTTTCTGTAGGAATAACTTTGTTTTGTCTCGAAAGCTTGGAGAAAAGTCTTTACTGAGAAAGGTGGCATCCCTGGCCGCCTGGGGCTGCCTTTTCTGGGTGAAACCATTTCTTTTCTTTCAGCCACTAACAGCACCAGAGGATGCTATGATTTTGTTAGACTCCGACGACAGAGGTCAGTGATTCTCCTCCGTGTTTATGATCGGTATTAGTAGTTCAAGATAGAGCAACGATTCATTCTCTGTGTTGAGGAATAATCCCACATTGACTGTGGACAAGGTCTTGGGCATGTTTACAAGCAATGAGCAATCCTCTCTTATACAACCGGTTTTATGAGATGAGTTAGGTCCATGAATTTCATCATGGTATCAGAGCCTGCCACAGGACGAATGTGGGCCTACACTACTTACCCCGTGATAAGGACCAGAAAAAATACTGGCCTGCACGTGAGGGAGGGTGTTGAGGAATAATCCCACATTGACTGTGGACAAGGTCTTGGGCATGTTTACAAGCAATGAGCAATCCTCTCTTATACAACCGGTTTTATGAGATGAGTTAGGTCCATGAATTTCATCACTCTGTGTGTTCCCAATCACAATGAGAGAATCTAATCTCTCTCCAATGCCATGTGACTGTAGCATATATCAGTATCAACCTTGTCTTCTTTTCAATTTTGAAACTGGTTAAAAAATTATGAAAAAAGAGATCACTTTAATTATTGGATAGAATTAAATGTCAATTTCATGCTTCTATATATCTCTCATATATTTGAGGCCCTCAACTTCGAATAGTAACTTGAGAAGATCTGTTTAGGCTGTATTTGGATGTTGAGTTGAGTTTAATTCTTTATAAATAGTAACGAGTTGAGATGGTGGAGTGAATTTTGTGGGATTTACCTAAGATGAGTTTAAATGTGTTTGGATGTTAAGGTGAATTTAGATGTATTTATGGGAAGTTTGAAAAAGGTTGTGGGTCCCACATGTAAAGAAGTGTTGAATTGAAAAAGATTGTGAGTATTACGTGTAAAGATGTTTTGAGTTGAGATGAATTTAATAATTTGACAGTTGGATGTTTGGATGTTAGACTCAGCTTAAAATTAGATTGAACTGAGTTTATCTCAACTGACTTTGTCAACCAAACGGGGCCTTAGAATTGTTTGCACTTATGGTCAATATTTCTAAGTTTGCGTTTATATCTGGGTCATAAATTCACTTTTGAAGCAAACTCGATTAAAACCAGACTTTGACCTTGTTTGATAAGATTCAAAATCCTTTTAAACTTTACAATTCAGAGTGAAAATAAAAATGTATGATAAGATTAAAAAATAATGGTAAAAATGCATGATTACTTTACTCAAATTGAAGCTTGAAAAATTAGAGCAAAAACAAAATAAATATATGTGTGTGTGTGTGTGTGTGTGTGTGTGTTGTTTAAATTAGTTTTCTACGTAATAGATTATGATGCCCCACTTACTAACTAGTTATAATAGAGACAAACAAATATGATAAAATGTGATCTAGTACGACATTGACTTCTTACTATGTAGAACTGGCTTTGTAATGATCTAAACCACCACTTGAACATAAAATGTGATTAAGTTCGACATTAAACATGCAATAAATGTAGTAGAGCCCACTCGACGTGTCTATCTCGATCCCATTTGAGGCCTTCAAGTTCGGGCAACAACTTGAGAGAATCTTGATCATATTATTATTACATGCTGCATAGAGTTGACAATGTGGTACTGAATGTAGGTATGGGAAGTGGTTCAAGACAAGGATATTTGGGAAGATCCATGTGTATGTTCCAAGTACTGAGGGTGCAAAAACGATATTTACTAGTGATTTTGTGCAGTTTAAGAGGGGGTTTGTGAAATCAATGGCAGATGCGGTAGGAGAAAAGAGCTTGCTATGTGTGCCATTTGAGAGCCACAAAAGGATGAGGCGTCTTCTAGCCGATCCTTTCTCAATGAATTCCATGTCCAAGTTTGTCAAGAAATTTGACAAAATGCTGTGTGAAAGGCTGAAGAATTTAGAAGCTCAGAAAAGTTTTGTGGTGCTTGACTTCACCATGAAGGTAAGGTTACAATTCTTTATGTTGAATTAATTTTGTTTCTTCATTAATACCATTAATAGCATGGTAGATGCTTCAACTTGTAATGATTGAAGTACGGCCAGATAAAATTGCAGTTGCATGTACTCTAATGGCTAATCTTTTGACAGTTTCTGATTTACAGTTGACATTTGATGCAATGTGCAACATGCTAATGAGTATTACAGATGATTCATTGCTGCGAGATATGGAGAGAGACTGCACCTCTGTCTCCAACGCCATGTTATCCTTTCCTATGATGATACCTGGCACCCCATACTACAAAGGCATCAAGGTAAGATTGGCAGCCTTAGAGCTGGTTACAAGGGTACAGTTGCCTGGTTTTTGGACATGCAGGCCCTGCATCTTGGTCTGAAGTCCAGATAATGGCAGAAGTAAATGTAAATCATTTATTTGCATCCTCAAACTATTAGGAATTCTGCACTTCACATCTAAAACAATCAAAACTGGCATATTATATGCTCAAACTACTAACAACTGACATTTTGCACCCTAATTCAATTACGACTATTGAGATGAATGAAATTGGTGACGTTGCGTAATCTTGACAGTCAGATTTTTAATGAAGAGGACAAAGTATCGTTTGGTAGTTTAGGGATGAAATGCGTTAGTTATGGTAGGTTGTGGTGAAAAATGTAAAACCCTTGGTAGTTTGAGAGTATGAAGTGTACTTATCCAGAAAAAAACCTTTGGTAGGCAAATGATGTAAGAGTGAACTGATGCCATAGATGATAGATCTTAATTTTCATAACTTTTTTAATATGTTACACTAACAGACATTAACAAAGCAGGCACGTAAAAGGCTCATGGAAATCTTTAGAGAGCTAATTAAAAGGCGACGGAGTGGGAGTGAGTCTTCTGAAGACTTCCTGCAGTCAATGTTACACAGAGACTCATACCCTCCCGATGAAAAGCTGGACGACCAAGAAATCATGGACAACCTCTTGTCTTTGCTACTTGGAGGGCAGAGGAGCACTGCAGCTGCAATGATGTGGGCTGTCAAGTTTCTGGATGAGAACGGAGCAGTGCAGGACAGGCTCAGGGTGAGTGAGAATTACTGATTTTTGAACCAAAATGTTCTACAAAATCTCAAGAGTTCAGGGTGTGGTTCAAAGAAGGGTTCTCTTTTGCGCCTTAATTCTAAGATCGATATTCATTTTAGGAATATAATTAATATTCATGTGAACTTGCAGGAAGAACAATTGTCAATATCTAGAAATAGGCCTGAAGGAGCCTTACTCAGTCTTGAAGATCTCAACAGCATTTCCTATGGTTCAAAGGTTATTATATCTAATTGACTCTGTTCTTTGTTGATGAAAAGTCTTGCAAGTTATGCTGCTTTCGTTTTGATTATGCCAAGAACATATAAATACAGATGAAATGTTTTTTACTTTTCATTCTTTATGTAATTGAAAAAGTGATACTAAAATGTACTTCATTCGTGGAAAGGTCTTGATGTTTAGTTCATGCACTTTCCAGGTTGTCAAAGAAACATTAAGAATGTCAAATGTCTTGTTGTGGTTTCCTCGTGTGGCACTTGATGACTGCACAATAGAAGGCAAGTTTCTCCTTTGTTTTGATTATGCTAAAGGGCCTACACAGATATTGATCTGGATCAATATTTATTTACTCTTCTTGCCTTAAAACTACTGAAAAACTCATTTTGGGTTCATAAAAAGCTTCTTCTAAGTCGTAATTTTTGCCTCAATGAAAAACGCCTTCTTATCGATTATACGTGAATTATTGCAGGTTTTGAGATAAAGAAAGGATGGCATGTGAACATTGATGCAACTTGTATACACTCTGACCCAGATCTGTTCAAGGATCCCATGCAATTCAATCCTTCTAGATTTGATGTAATTAGCTCTATACCCAGTTCCTGATCATTCCTCAACTTCTTTCTAGTATAAACATTAGATTAATGACTTTTAGGTGTAAGATTTAATTAAGTAACCAAGCCTTATTTATCCATGTAGGAAATGCAAAAACCATACAGTTTTGTACCTTTTGGATCAGGACCAACAACCTGCATAGGAATGAACATGGCAAAGGTGACAATGTTGGTCTTTCTACACAGGTTGACTAGTGGATACAAGTGAGTTTGTCTTTAACTTATCCAAGATTTCATCAGATTTAGCAAAAAAAGAAGCAAGATTTCATCCTGTCTTTTTACATTATTTGTGCAGGTGGACTGTTGATGATCAAGATACTTGCCTAGAAAAGAAATCACCTATTCCTAGACTGAGAAGTGGGTGTCCGATAACATTGGAGCCCTTGAGGGGTATTGGGAATCAAGCATAGATGTGTTCCATCTTGGACCTAGCATGCTTGGAAAACGCAAAGGATGTTGGAACAATCCTAAATAAGGTTGTTATAGGCTATTGTAAATATGTTCATTATGACTTATTGAGTTATGGAGAATCATGCCTACAGAATGTTTGACAAAAGTTCTAAAGGAAACCTCAATGTTGTATGCCTCTCTTTTCTCATTGATTCTGAGTGCATTTACAATCAATCTATATAGACAAACTTTACATCAACTTATCCTATGGATTTATGACACCTGTCCCTTTACAAGTATATTCTTTATTGCTCAGTATTCTGTGTCCACCTGTATCTGCCTTGATGGTCCTGCGGCAGTGCTCCCCTGCTGTCCTTACTGTCCTTGCTCTGTTCTGCTACAATATGTGCTTGTGTAGTGGAGTGCTGTTATGAGTGATCAATTTCCTCAACAGTCCCCCGCGCTTCAAGCGGCACTTGGTGGAGAGTGAGGCTTGAACGCAAAAATTATCTGATAGTTGATCTTTGCTAGACAGAAATGAGGCTGTAATAGTCTTGGCTGCAACTTTATCCCTTACAAAATGATAATCTAATTTTACATGTTTAGTACGAGCATATAGAATTGGATTTACAATTAAATAAATTGCCCCCAAATTGTCACACCATAGTTTTGGTGGATCTTTCAAAAAAATTCTTAGTTCCCATAAAAGTGATTGAATCCATAATACTTTACAAGTGGTATTAGCAACGGCTTTATATTCAGCCTCAGTTGAAGAACAAGCAATAGTAGGCTGCTTTTTGGAGCCCCAAGACACCAAATTAGAATCAAGAAACATACAAAATCTTCTAGTGGATATTTTATCATCTGGGCATCCCGCCCAATCAACATCAGAGAAGGCATAGATATTGCAAGGAGAAGATTTAGAGAAAAACAAACCAAGATGAGAAGTGAGCCTAAGATATCTAAGTATCCTTTTGACTGCTTGCCAATGTGAATTTTTTGAATTATGCATGTATTGACAAACTTTGTTGACAGTGAAGGATATGTCCGGGCGAGTAAGAGATAAATATTAAAGACTTCCTACTATACTCCTATAAGTGAGATGATCTTCAAATGAGGAACTGTCAAAGGATGAAAGTTTAGTGGTGACAGACATTGGATTGGACCCAAGACATTGTAGGAGGCAGATGGAGGAACCAAGTTCCACGTGTGGTTATGTAATAATGCATGAAATTCAGTTTGTATAGCCAAACGCCACTTAGAAAATTTGATAGCTTCAGTGTAAGATGTGGGTTCCTCAGGAACAGATGTGTGTGTAGAGGTGGCGAGAGACATAGACTGATTTCTAGGAGGCCACGGTACCGTGCCATCCATACGAAGGAGAGGCTTATGAATATTTACCTTGCTCCGAGTGATCATGGGATGATATGAGTGAGAAGATGACTAAATGATAGCTGGAGACTTAGTTGAGGCTACTGGAATTGCAGAAACAGCGGGCGGTGCCGAATCACATGATTTGTGAGTTGAGGCTAAAGATTCGTGTGCCCTAGACGATAGAGGAGATTGAGAAGGGCTCGGGTTAGATGAGATTATTGGGCTGGAGTGAGATGGGCCATGGTCTCTGAGGTGTAAGTCGAATCGAGTAGTGTTTGAGTTTATGGACTGATCAACTGAAGATGGGCTAGGTGACAGAGGACTTGTTGGACTAACGGGAGGAAAAAGAGGCATAGTTGGGAGATGAAATTTTGGGGAATCTGTAGCCTTCATGGAGCCCAAGCTAGATTGATTTGCAAAAGGGAATTGACTTTCATTGAATAAAACATCCCTAGAAATATAGGTCCGGCCTGTCAAAGGATCAAGACAGAATTAGCCCTTGTGATCAGGACTATAACCCATAAAGACACAAAGTTTGGATCAAAGATCCATTTTATGTCTATTAAATGGAAGTAAGTTGGTTCAACATGCAGACCCAAAGACACGAAGAAATTTATAATTAGGAATTTTATTAAATAAGACTTGAAACGGTGACTTATTTTGTAAAACTGGAGTAGGCATCCGATTAATTAAATAAACGGAGGTTTGGAAGGCCTCGGACCAGTATTTAAAAGGCATTTAAGCTTGAGCTAGAAGAGAAAGTCTCGTTTCAACTATGTGCCTATGACATCGCTCAATTGTCCCATTCTGAGCATGAGAGTATGGGCAAGTGAGGCGATGTATAATTCCATGATTATAAAGAATTTTTTTAAGAGGTCTAAATTCACCTCCAAAATCAGATTGAACAGCTTTGATTTTAGTTGAAAAATAATTGTTAACAAATTGCATAAAAGCAAGAAAAATAGCCGACACATCCGATTTGGACTGAATGGAAAACAACCACATATTTGGTATTGTTATCTATGTTAGCAAAATAAAACTTACAACCATTTGAGGATAACATTGGAGCTGGACCCCATACATCTAGAAACATTAAATCAAAAGGTTGCTTTGACTTTGAAGAAGACAAAGGGTGAGGAAAAGAGTGAGACTTGGACTGGAAGCATGCCGTGCATGGCTGCATTTTTTTGTTGGAATTGACAGGAAGTTGAAAAGGCCTAAGTGTGAGATTGGTGATGCGAGAGGAAGGATAACCAAGACGAGTATGTCAGTGATCAGTGGATGTGCGCTCACCAATATTTGCTTGAAAAGGAATGGAAGTAGACATGGCGTCTGCATCAAGGACATACAAGCCGTCTTTAACGATGCCCCAAAGTAGAACCACCTTGGTGTGAGAATCCTTCACAAGAAAAGAAGTTGAATGAAATTCAAAATATACATTGTTATCTTCACAAAACTGACGGACTGAAAGTAAATTTTTAGTAAGAGAGGGAACATGTAAAAGTTGAGAGAGTAAGAAGTTGCCAGAATTAGTGTGGAGGTTGGCAGATCCAATGTGCTGAATGGGCATGGTAGAGCCATCTCCAATGCTAACTTGATCGGAGCCCTGATATGATATAGAATCCATATTCAGATTTGTGAGATCTAGTGTAAAATGAGATGTAGCAGTAGTGTCTGGAAACCATGAATGAATATGAGCTGATGGTGGGGTAGTTGTAGTTATATTTGTTGAGAAAGAGGGAGGAGCTGCTTGATAACTCTGATCAAAATGAAGATAACAACTGAGAGCTGAGTGCCCTGGTTTGTGACAGACTTGACACAAGGGACCATGTCCCTGAGAAAAGGATGAGAAACCACGACCATGACCTCGTCTCTCTCGAAAATTACGACCTCCTCTGCCATGATGTGAAGGAGAATAAGTAGATGAAGATGGGACAAAAGATTTAGTTGTGGTAACATGAGCTGTGAGATGATTTGCACTAAGAATAGTAGTTGTTTGGTGAGCTAAACGTGACTCATGGTTAAGGAGGTAGCTGTATATCTAATGAGGAGAAAGAGGATCAGCTCGGGTGGTCAAAGATGTCACTAGAGAGTCATAATCAGTGCCAAGTCCAGCAAGTAAATACACTAAGAACTCAGAATCTGAAAGGGGCTGACCAACAGCTTCCATGGAGGCTACTAATGTTTTTGATTTGTGAAAATAGGAGGAGATAGACTCCGAACCTTTTTTTAACATTGCAAGTTAGTATTGTGTTTGCATAATATGGGCACTAGACTATGCTGCAAACAAACTATGAAGAAGCGACCAGACTTCACGTGAAGTAGAGCAATCCGATACCTGGGCTAGTACTTGCTCGGTTAGGGAAGAGTTTAATGCAGAGAGTATGATCTGTTCAGTCAAAGCCCATTTGACATAATCTGGATTTTCAACTCCATCAACAATAGGAGGAGGCATATCACACGAGTCTTCCACATGATGATAGAGTTGATGACCTTTGAGGAAAGGCACCATTTGAGCCTTCCACAAGAGGTAATTATCAATAGACAAGTTTATGTTGATAAAATGGTTTGCTGAGTTAAGAATGTTTGGATTAATGGTGGTGGGTTGCATGGTGGTGGAAGAGACATTAGAATAATCGGAACTAGCCATAGAGAAGATGGGTGAGGGATTAACAATTTTCATAAACCATAGAAGAATGAGAAGAAAAAAAAAAAAGAAAAACATAGACGCGAGTCAAGAAGCTCTGATTACCATATTGAGTTATGGAGAATCATGCCCACAGAATGTTTGACAAAAGTTCTAAAGGAAACCTCAATGTCGTAATCATATCTTTTCTCATTGATTCTGACTGCATTTACAATCAATATATATAGACAAACTTTACATCAACTTATCTTATGGATTTATGACACTTGTCCCTTTACAAGAATATTCTTTATTGTTTAGTATTCTGTGTCCACCCGTATCTGCCATGGTCGTCGTGTTGCAGTGCTCCCTTGCTGTCCTTACTCTATTTTGCTGCAATTCGTGCTTGTGTAGTGGAGTGCTGCTGTGAGTGATCAATTTCCTCAACATAACTGGATCACTATGGCAGAATCAGCTAGCATGGCAGTCTACTGATTCTCCAGCAGGTGTGAAAATTGATTCCCTCCCACTTTGTTGCAACTTGGGCGACGGTTTTTGTATTATTATTTCCTGCAGGGTAATAACATATTTTCAAACTCTATGACTAGTTTATAATTATTACTATTTTTTGGACTTTGGAGGGTAATGATATACTTACAACTCTATTTAATATTATATTGTAAAAAAATTGTAAGTTGATCATTTTTCTTGGACTAATTTTTTTGAGTCATGATATACACATCAAGAGTGTAGCTCGAGGATGTGTTTCGATAAGGTCATTTGACCCTTTTTTATTTTTATTTTTTTATACCTTTAAATATTTTATTTTAAAAAAATCATAACATTATTAAAAAGTATTTCCTTAATTACTAAGTTAAAACCAAATGTATCAGGACCCATCAACAACTAGCAGTTTCCAATCTTTTAACCTAAAAGATCCTAATAATAACATACTTTTTCTATAGTGGATATCTTTTATATTAGCTAATCTTTGAAATGGTTAGTATTTGAAAAGTTCTTCAAATAATTTTTTTTTTCTTTGGTGGATATCAATTAGATTAGCTATAATTTTTTTAAATGGAAAAATGATATTTACAGTTGTGAGTATGCAAGCGCTACATAATTCTTTAAAAAAAATATGTAAATACAAGATGTATATAAAAAAAATTAATTTTCTAATAATAAATTCTATTTTTTTCAAAACGATAATGCCGATTCACGACTACATTACTTTTTTAAATTTATATCCGACTAGAGTCATGAATGCATATTTTTATATGAGTAATTCTATATATAATGGTGAACTGCGTAAACGCTTTAAAAAAGAATGAGATTCACTATTAAAAAATTAATTTTTTTATATGAATCATATATTATATTTATTTTTTTAAAAATGATTATGCAATAATTACACAACTTACTGTTATAAATATTTTTTTTCTCTTTTTATATCCAATAATGTCTGATGGTTTAAAAATAGAATAGGTGAATAGGGTGTTTAAAAAGAAAAGAATAGGTGGATAGGGGTTTATCAGCAAGGGGACACGTGGCATGAAGTTAAAGCAGGGACCATCTCCTTGAGCTCTTTTTTTTAAAAATAGTACATTGGAGCACAATATCTGGCAAAATGATAAAAGGCAACAGCACTTTGAAGGGTCGTTTCGTCTCTCAATTTCGAATTATGTGTGACAATAACACTCTTGTACTATAAATTGTCCCATTTTCGAATGACAAAGTATCACAAACTACTCATTTCAGAATCCATAAATGGGTCCTTTCGTTTTGATGCGAATTTGATCCAAAATGAACATTCCCACTCACACCTTCCCTCCCTTCTTTTGCATAAAAAATATTTTTTTTTTTTAGGTTTTTCTCTTATATATTTTCAATGCAAATATATTTATTTATAAGGCAAAATAGTTTTTTTTATGCTCTCAATATATCTAGTAACTTATTTGAATTGTATAATTTAATTTAAATAAAAAGTTTTAAAATTTCAATCTACACACATTTAAAAATAAAATAACTATTTAGAAATAGCATATTCTATTTTGGCACATAATTACTTGAATATCACATCATAATTATTTAATTAATTAAGGTCGTAGCGAGTACTTATAAGATTTAGGCCTCGTTTAGTTATATAGATCAGATGAGAAACCTATCAATAGTAGTAAAATAGTTTATGAATAATAATAAAATGATTTGAATTAAGGTACTTTATGAGATTTTGATAAATAAAAAAGAAAAAGTAGAATAAAAATAATTAGAATAAAATATAGTTAGAATATAAATTTTTAATATTATTTTTGTTTTGAGATTTGAAAAAGTTAAATTATTTTATGTGCTTTGTTTGGAAGTTTAAAAAATTTGTAACGATTAGATGAAAAAGTTTAAAAAATTTAAAATTTAAAATTTAAAATTGAAAAATACTTATTTTTGAATGGTGTGTGGATGTTGAGATGAGATGTGATGAAATCATATGAGCCTTATTATAAGATTCATTCAAGGGTAAATCTCTCATCGAACAATCTTACAAATTGGAGTGCATCCATATATTATAAGATTTGAAAGTTAAGTTAAGATAAAAGTTGAAAGTCGAACAAAATATTATTTTTTAATATTATTATTATTTTAAGATTTAAAAAAATTAAATTATTTATTATATTTTATACTCCATATAGTCCATCTAGCTTGCTCCATCCTCCTCGGATAGCTTGTATCATCTTATCATCATGTATCTTAATTTGTTAATGAACACATAAAATACAACACGCGACATGGAAAAATAAATATGATTTAATACAAAATTGGTCGATATATATGGTTTGTCTTAAAGTCAAGTTGCTTATTCATGTGCTTTTTAATTTAATTGAATATTCGCTCTATATAATGACTTTAAGTTTGATCAATCATCGATAGGCATCATGTTACTTTTCTATCACTTAATTAAAAAAAGTTAAAAAAAAAGGCACATAAAGCATAAAAATAAAAATAAAAACTTAAAATAAGAAAACAAAGTGTAAAAAATTTAAACAAAAAATAAAATAAAATAAAATACAAAGCCTACCTCCAAAAAATGCTCCTTGTCGGAGCCATTGAAGATGCATATATATATGGTCATGTTCTGATGGACCACCTCTGTGAGACATTTGGACCACCTAATAGTGGCCTGCAATATGCCACCATAGTGGTGGCCGCCTCAATACCCACCCCTAGCTAGTTGGCCCTCCAGGTTTTGCACCTTTTTTTTTTTTTTTTTTTTAAAAAAAAAGAAAATTTGTTGGTTTTTATGTTTCGAATTTAAGTTAATTTTAACATTTATTTCTCGTTTGCACGTTTTCTTCTTTAATCTAAAACTAATTTCGTTGGCTTTTTAGAATGATTTTTTCAATTTTTTATGCCATTTTATTTTTATGTTTTTATTCTTGACACTTTGATCAGTCAAATTGAAGTCATGTAAACACAGATTATTTTTTATTAAAATTTTTACGGCATTAATTATGAAATTATCAATTATTTCAAAATTTTAAGTTGATGGAAAGAGATAGATCATCATTAAATGATTAGTTTGTATTACATTATTAACACTCTTTTTCAAAATTTCTGTTACAGTATTACGTAAAATTATTACTTAATTTAATAAAATAAATAAATTTTATTATTTAATTTATGTCTTACCATTAATATGTACTTGTTTGTTTTTAACTCTTTATTAACTCATAGCAATTTTGAATTGCGACAGAACGATCAATTTGACTAAATTAAAACTACATGAAGCCAAACAAGAATAATCAACTTTTTTTTTATTCAACCCAAAATTATAAATTAAACTATAAAAATCTTTCGACAATTATATATATATATATATATATATATATATATATATATGAATGACAGTTGAAATTGAAAAACAAAATGGCACTACAGGAACAATTTAGACTTATGTAGTGGAGGTTTCGGACAAATTCAAGAGCCGGCAATGGCATTTCAACGTCACCAAAGTACTTGGCTTTAACTACGAGTCTCAATCTGAATTGACAAGTTAGCACAAGAAGAAAACAATAAAATTAATTAAAATTAAAAAAAAAAACTGAAACATGATCAGCTCAGATCATTAATTATTTATATATATGACGTGAGAATTGTTGTACTTTAATATATTTCTCGTATTAAGTTGTCATGTAGGGTGTGATAATGTGACTTAGCTTGTCTTTCAGCAACTTGGATCTTGCTAAACCTGTGTCTGAGCATCTTCCCCGCCTAAGATGCTCCTTATAATTTTCATAACGTTGTACATAAAGCATCCTGTTCCTGTCTCATTCAAACGTTGTTTTCTATCTTATTAAATATATATAGGCACACATGACATACACACATAGGTATTCTCAATATATAGACAAACACACATGATGACATGATCATCAACCATATTTCAGAAACTTGGTAATGATGCTGAATCTGTCAAAGGAAGAGCTGCTTCTCCAAGCATGGAACTATTATGATATTATCATCGTTGCAGTGTTTTCTATAGGAATAGCTTTGTTTGTCTCCAAAAGTTTGAGAAGAAGAGTAGTGATAACAGAGAAAGGTGGCATCCCTGGCCGGCTGGGGTTGCCTTTTCTGGGTGAAACCTTTTCTTTTCTTTCATCTACTAACAGTACAAGAGGATGCTATGATTTTGTTCGTCTCCGAAGACAGTGGTCAGTGATTTTCTACATTAACGTTTTATATATCAATAAGATTCAATTTTTATTGTCATCATGCCTTGAACAACATCAACATAAAAAGAGTGTTTGTTTGCATTCATATCTGTTTCTAATACGTTTGAAACTTGGCACTGCCTAAAATATTCAGCCTTTTGACCTTATTTTGTTAAGATTTGACATGTTTAAGTTCCACACTTCTGAGTGAGAATGAAAGTTTTTTATTTTTTATGTTTTTTATTAGTTGCATATGAAGTTTAGGATGCTCATTTAGTGGCCCTTTTATTAGTTTATTTGACATCCTTGAAAGAATCGAAAACTTGTGGTGAATGTAGGTATGGGAAATGGTTCAAGACAAGGTTATTTGGCAAGATCCACGTGTTTGTCCCAACTACTGTGGGTGCAAAAACAATATTTGCTAATGATTTTGTGCAGTTCAACAAGGGGTATGTGAAATCAATGGCGGATGCGGTTGGAGAAAAGAGCTTGCTTTGTGTGCCGCATGAGAGCCACAAGAGAATTAGGCGTCTTCTGGCTGATCCTTTCTCCATGACTTCTTTGTCCATGTTTGTCAAGAAATTTGACAAAATGCTGTGTGAAAGGCTGCATAATTTAGCTGCTCGGAAAAGCTTTGTGGTGCTTGACTTCAGTATGAGGGTAATTAGAACTCCATTCTTTCACTTAAAACTGTGAGTACAACCTTAAACTAGACATCTTGGATTCGAAAAAATATATATTAATGGTCTTTTGAAAATGTTGTCTGATGCACAGTTAACATTTGATGCAATGTGTAACATGCTGATGAGCATCACAGAGTTGTCTTTGCTACGAGATATTGAAAGAGACTGTACCTCTGTATCCAATGCCATGTTGTCATTTCCCTTCATGATTCCTGGCACCAGATACTACAAAGGTATCAAGGTAAGACTGAGAAAAAAATAACATAACAAAGTCTCCCAAAGATCCAACTTATATAGACACCTTCATATATAATTTGTTACACTAACAGAAATCATTAAAGCAGGCACGTAAAAGGCTGATGAAAACCTTTGGAGAGATGATTATGAGACGAAGGAGTGGAAGGGAATCTCATGAAGACTTCCTGCAGTCCATGTTACAGAGAGACTCATACCCTCCTAATGAAAAGCTCAGCGATACAGAGATTATGGATAACCTTTTGACATTGATAGTTGCAGGGCAGACCACTACTGCAGCAGCAATGATGTGGAGTGTCAAGTTTCTGGATGATAACAGAGAAGCCCAGGACAGGCTCAGGGTTTGTGTTTTCTGCATTAACATGTGCTGCAGAACCTAGAGTACTTTCTGGGTTTGCTTTAAAGTACTCTCTCACATGTGTGCTTTAGGCTGTAAAGTTCTTCAGCTTTCCAGTTAAACCGGCTCTCTGAAGTACGATTCCTATGTTAACACCTACTCAAAAGGTGTTGGAAAGGGATGCTCAAATCATTTTAAGGATTGAGTAAACACACATCCACAAAGTAATTACATAAAAACAATTCTACAAACTAACGTGACTTTATATAATCCGTTAGATCTACTTTATAATAAAAGTAACTTTACAATCTGACGAATCACATCAAATTACGTTTCACTATGTAGCTAGAGTTTTTTCCTATAATATATTCTGCCACATAATTCTGATATTAAATGGATGTTATCACAATGGAAAGGGAGGCCATGCCAGATAGGGAAGGCAATGCTTGCAGACATGCCCTTGATATCACATTCTTTCTTGAATGAATATTCACTTAGGAATATGACTAAGATTCTTGTGTTCTTTCAGGAAGAACAATTGTCAATATCAAGAAATAAGCCTGAAGGAGCCTTACTCACTCTTGAAGATCTGAACAGCATGTCCTATGGTTCAAAGGTTAATATTTTAATTAAAACTGTTCTATATAAATGAAAAATCATGCCCGCTGTGCTGTTTCCATTTTGATTATGCAGAGAACATGCAGGTATAAATGCAATGTTTTGATCTTTCAATCTGAATATGATTGCAAAAGTGATAGTGACATATGTATAATGCGTAGATCAATGGCCTGATATACACTTCATGCATTTTCCAGGTTGTCAAAGAAACATTAAGAATGTCAAATGTCTTGTTGTGGTTTCCTCGTATTGCACTTAATGACTGCACAATAGAAGGTAAGTTTCTCCTTTTGCTAATTATACTTAAATGATACCCTCATTAAGGATTAACACTAATTTTTTTCCGAGTAAACTGCTGAAAAAGCTCATTTTTGAGTTCTAAAAAGCTTTTTCTAGCCTCGTTTGTTTTTGCAGATGATATTAAAGTGAAAAGTAGAAAAAAAAAATTGTTAGAATATACTTTTTTAATATTATTTTTATTTTGCATGAAAATTTGAGAAAGTTATAATGATTAGATGAGTTGAGAGAAATTGTGAAAACAAACTAGACCGGTATTGAGAATGCCTAAAGCCTTAAGTCGGTACTCTTCTTCTCAATGAAAATGCCCTTTCAGGTATTGAGATAAAGAAAGGATGGCATGCAAACATTGACGCAACTTGTATACACTATGACCCGGATTTGTTCAAGGACCCAATGCATTTCAATCCTTCAAGATTTGATGTAATCAGCTCTAAACCCAGCTCATGATTTTTCCCTTTTTTTTTTTTTTTTTTTTTGGGGGTATAAACTACAGTAATGATATAACAAATCCTTGTTTATACCATCCAGGAAATGCAAAAGCCATACAGTTATATACCTTTTGGATCAGGACCAAGGACATGCTTAGGAATGAATATGGCAAAAGTGACAATGTTGATATTTTTACACCGACTGACTAGTGGATATTCGTGGGTTTTCTGCAACTTACCTGCAAGATTTCAATATGCATTCACTTCTGTTGACATTATCATATAATTATTACCACATTTTTTTTTGTGTAGGTGGAAAGTTGATGATCCAGATACTTGCCTAGAAAAGAAGGCACATATTCCTAGGCTTAGAAGTGGATATCCCATAACTTTGGAACCCTTGAAAAGTGGGAATTAGTAAGTATGTATGAATTCAGTCTTCTTTATATCTTACGGTGTAAAAAGCAACCGGAATGGTTGAAAGACTCGAAGGCCTGGCTCAGAAATGTGTACAACCTTTTCTGGATGATGAAGTGTGTGATTGTAATGCTTCCCACTTATGAGTTGATCTGTTTCTCAGATGAACTGCACAACATGGGAAAACTGTGCATGAGTGATTCCAACTACAGAGGCATTCTGATTTTAACTCAACTTACTCATGAGCCCCATGAGTTTGCCCTCCTCAAACTTACTATTAGTGTAATTGCACCTTTTTTTTTTCTTTTAAATATTTTTTTAAACATCTTTAAATATGTTTTACAAATAAAAAATATATGACTTCACTAATAGTCACTTCCTTAACTACTAAAAAAAATACACGAACGGTAACTTCGGATTTTGCAACCTTTTCTTTTTGAGTAGGGGGAGGTTAAGTGAGTGAAATTTATTTTAAAAGCCTTACAAAGTCTCATAGGGATCCCTTACATAAGGACATACAAGAGATCAGTCACGTATATTTGAGGTGGTATTATACTCCAAAGGAACTCAACTGTATACAAATCAGTAAAGCATACGGCGCAGAAACAAGACAAGCCTACTCGACCTCAAGGCAAGGCAGCAAAACTAGTCCTCGAGAGCAGTGGCATCAACAAAAGCAGTGGAATCCTCAAGTTCCTCGTGAACAGTAGCACCGAAAGAAGCCAATACAACCATGCACCGAACCGAGCTGAAACATACACCAAACCAAGTAGAGTTGATCAGCATAAATCCTCAACACCAGTCCTCAAGATAAGTGCATCAACGATACATTGAGAAAGGTCCAAAAGCAGTGGAATCCTCAACTTCCACAAGAACAGTACAACCAAAGCAGCTGACCCCAAAAATCCGAAAGAACCCAAGAGCAAACAGAGCGATAACCAACCACATCCGAAAATACAAAAATAGGAAATCATGCATATTCTTGGGACACGATTGTTTTTGTAACTACAGAGATTCCAAATAGGGGTGCAATCAATCCGGTCCAGTCAGTCTTAGGAGAATTTTGGGCCAGACTGATTCTTTCGGCACAGCAAAACACTGGACTGGACCGAACCATTAGGCCTTTGGACTGGACTGGACTGATCTGGTTCCATCCGGTCGGTCTTATCGGGGTATTTTGGTCCAGGTCTTTTCTCCCCCCCCCCCCCCTTTTTTTTCAAGTTTTTGACAAAGAGTTGTATAAAATGATAAAAAAAAAAGTAATTAAGTGAATGATTTAATCAAAGTCGTCTAACTAAGCATATACTTAACTAATAATAAATTATCAATGTTAATAGTATGCGTATTATCAATAATTAATAGTTAATACCCTATCTTAAAATTCTTAACCTTCAATGGTTTATATAATCTAAGCATAAATAATTAGGTTAGAAGAAAATTACATAATTACTTGCTTTCAATTTTTATAACTACTTAAAAAATTATAAAATATGATATAAAATATTATTTAAAAATTTATATAGTTAATTCGGTCGGTCTGGGGTGATAAAACCCCACCCCAAGACTAGACTGAAAAACTAAATGTTCCTACTTTCTTGAACCAAGACTGACCGGTTGGTCCAGACCGAATTCTTAGACCTCTAATTCCAACAAGCTAACTATCTATTCTTAGGACGGGAAAATGGACAAAAGGGAAAAATAAAGAAAGTTCCAGGATCACTAGCATCAATCTCAGAGCATAGAGGAGTTTGATTTATCCGAACCCGACCCCTGAAGCAGCTGCAGAACCAAACATGCATGTTTTACCATCAGTGCATGTTCACGAATTTCAAGGTGCTAGTGCATCTGGTATCAAACCTTACATCCATGTTTCTTCACATTTTCAGGTTGCAAGAAAATACAATAGATAGAAGGTGAATATAACGCATAGAACATGACCAAGAACACATACCAAGCTTTAGTCAATGGAAATCGATTTGTATAGATGGACTGTGCTTGTTATAGCTTGTTCAACCGGTAGTCTCTCCATGCTTGATGCACCATAAAATCCATGGACTCCTTTGGTTCTCTTCAGTATGAATTCAGCCTCACTAGGACCAGATATAGGACCTGCAAAACGTCCAGATAACGGTTTCCAGGTTATATTGATTAGGGAACCAGGAGCATGTCAAATATATGAATACATAAATTGTTATCGAGAAAACTGGCGAAAACTCAAGGCAAAAGAAAGAATGCAAGAATGATAAGAGAGTTGACAGTTTAGTAACTTTATTGTCGAAACAAGAGTAATAGCTGAAATGAGAATGTTAGCCTGGGCACAAGGCAAAACAAGGAAGAAAGCCAGGGTGGGATTATGTAATTAAAATCCCAACCACTTTAAATCTACAAATATGCAGCTCGAAATTAAAGTCAACAGCCGAAATAACAGTGATTTGCTTCAACGAGAATACAGAAGATTTGTTTTATGCTAGTGTGCAAAAAAGGGAGAGAGAGAGAGAGAGAGATCCAAATCTGGTAAAAATATTCCATGCCAGCATATAATAAAGTTACCTGCAAATTTCCAGACTAACAAAACTTTTCTACATGATTACCTCCATGACAGAGAACAATAACATTGGGATTGATTCTATGAGCGACATCAGCTATAGCCTGAACACGGACTACACTTTCCTCCAATGATACAGCTGTTTTTGCGCCTATAGATCCTGATGTAGTGAGCCCCATATGGGCCACTATGATATCAGCCCCAGCTTTTGCCATCTCCATAGCTTCATCTCGATTGAAAGCATAAGGGGTTGTCAAGAGTCCCAGTTTGTGTGCTTTTCCAATCATCTCCACTTCTAATCTGATTATTGAAATTTTTTTACAAGAGGCATAAATAATAATTTAAATTAAAATGGAATATGAGAGGGTAATGGTTTCTATGAAGGCATACCCATATCCCATTCCAGTTTCTTCAAGATTTTGTCTGAAGTTACCATCATAGAGCCCAACAGTTGGAAAATTTTGCACCCCAGAGAATCCAATTGACTCCACCTGCTTTAGGAAGTAATCCATTCGGCGAAAAGGATCTGTAGCACATACTCCAGCAAGAACTGGTACCTTCTTCACCACCTACAGCATGTTCATAAGCTCTAAACCAGTAAGAAATGTGCATTAGTGGAGGGAATTTGAGTAACATAACGATCAGGTCATTCCATGTTCATTTCATGTTAAATTCATCATTCCACAAAATATCTGATGTTACTCAATAAGAATAATACCATAATATATGGGAAAATTACACTTTTCAGCCACAAACTTCCGCATGTTTTTTCACTTTGCATCCCAATCAACAAAATACCTCAATTTGTCAGTCTCCTTTCTAGGTAACTTTCATGACGAGTGTGCAGTTCAAACTTACTGGTAAAACTTCATTGGCCATGTCAAGTACCACAGCATTTGCGTCTGCAAAAGGCAACAAGCCAGCTAAGGAACCCCTTCCAGCCATGCGAAAGCGGCCTGAATTATAAATCACTATGAGATCAACACCACCAGCTTCCTCAAACTTTGCAGAAATTCCTATTCCTGCACCAGCTCCTACTATTGGAATTCCTTTGCTTATTTGATCTTTCAGCTGCTGCAATATTGCCTGCGTTCTTTGTAAAGTCTCTGTTACAGTAAATAAATGGGTTAGGTCTTAACCACATTAACATAGCCAGATATTAACTATTTTAGGGGCTGGTAAGTCCTCATTTTTTCTCTTAAGTTATATAGGAGTTCTTGAAACCAAGAGTTAAGAATGACAAGTTCTTCATCACCTAAAATAGAATAACCACTTACAATAACGAAACAAAATATATATGTCGAAAAGTTCAAAATCGTCTAGATATAATCCCATTTTGTATCTTGATCAACTGGATCATTACTTTCTAGATTCCAATACAAAGCCTTTCTAGATGGGTTTCCGGTTTTTCCTTTAACATCTTGTCCAAGAGTAAGGGTTCCTCAAACTGTATAAGTTCTTTATTAAAAACTTTGGGTTAATTGAAAAATCAGTACCTGAGTTTTCACATTTTTCCAATTTGAGGCCTCTGTTTTCAATTTTTGCAAAAGTAATACTTCTTCAAGAAACTCGCAATTACGTATCTCCGTCAATTTTCTGTTAGAAAACTAACGGGAGGCCATGTGTCAACTCTAATTGGCTGGCAAGTGGCATCAATATCCATGTCAGCCAATCAAATGATGCATGGCATACTAATGCCAAGTGTCAATCCTGCCTTTAATTTTCTAATGGCAGATTAACGAAGATAATTGGGAATTTCTTGAAAATCAAGTATCAATTTTTTAAAAGTTGAAAACGGGGGCCTTGAATTGCAAAAATGTTAATAGTTAAGTACTGATTTGCAATTAACCCTTTTTTCTGAATATTATTCCAGAAAATTTTGGGTTCCATAGTATTCCACCAATTAGTAACCCAAGATTGCGACTTTTAGTAAATGAGAGAGAGATGCTCCAGAGAAAAAAACTCTAGAGATGCAAGATATAGGAGGGGAGTGAATGCTTTCCCTTTTGCCATTTTTTGTCTTTAAATTTTTAATGAACTCAACTCATTGGTCAATTGAACACTCAAAAATTTTGCGCCTATAGGTGAAGAAGTGAAGACATGTACCACACGCAGCAAACTGCCATGCCTATATTTCTTATGTGTGCTCAACTTATATATAAGTGAAGACTTAAACAAATGGAATTCATTTCATCAATATCTTAAAGTAACCAGATGTCGATGCAGCTGGGCATAATCTAAAAACGAGAATAGTAAAGTGACTGATAGGATTATTGTGGAGATGATGGAGAGATCAAAGAAAAAGAAAAAAGCAACAAGAACAACAAACAAATAAGTGTCACCTATAAAGTGCCTTGTTACAAGCCCATAACTCTATTTCCAAACAACCAGACACTTGAACTGTGCATGTCATATCTAGAGACAAGAATTGGTCTTGTTTTGATAATTGCTCAGGCAGTTCTTTTGTAACCATGGCAAAGATAAAAAGCATAGTCATTGACATGTTCTTTTCGTGATAAAATCTTAATTGCAAATTAGAATCTATTCATGGAAACAATGCCAATGTAAAGTCAAATGACACCACTCCCATTGAATGAAAGCTACCAATCAATTGGATCAGGAATACCCAATTAATGATTTCCAAAAGTGCCATCACAAAAAAGAAAAAGAAAAAGAAAAAGAAAAGACAATTTACATTTTCCATCAATACCACCAAGGCTTCAGTTAATTAAGCTGTACTTTCCACAATTATATATGAAATCAAATATTAAAACTACACCTGGTCTTGCATCTGGGAAGTAATTTGGGCTGTAAGGAATTTCCCCCAACCATGATGATTCCATCTTGGAAATAGTATCCTCGTGAAGGTCTCGATTGGCCTCAGGAACAGGAACTTGCAGAGAACAGGAATCTTTAAAAAAATCCCGACTAATCTCTAAGAATGAGTCAACCAATGCATTTGCGAACTCAGAGTCATTGATATGGCAAGGATACACCTTCACCTATAACACATGCACAACTTTCATTTGTAAAGGTAAATCAAGATGGAAAATATATTAGATTATCTCCATAGAACCAAAGTAAAATGAGAAGATTGGAATGTGATGCAAAGTTAATGAACAATAACTAACATGGAAAATGATTTGTACAGGCCTAGGGTGTTCAAGCCCCGAGCAGGCCCTTTGAAAAAAAATAGGACCCACCATGATGTGCTGGGCTCGTACACCCTAGGCCTGTATCTATTTTACTCCAATGACATTACCTGCCGATCTTCATTTGTCTGAATAAGTCTCTGTAGTTCATTCAAAAGAGTAGCAGTTGCCTCAAGATCACAAAAGGGCTTCCCCGGTGCATCCAAAGCAGATACACCTTTTTGTGGTAGGCAAACACAGACTTTTGAGGATGACTTGTTGAGTTTATTTGCTATAAATTCAGCAAACTTTTTGTTTTCATCTGCAGTGGTTCGCATGAGTGAAACCTGACAATGAGACTACAATTTTTAATAGCATCCGGAGAATGGAAGCACTCAAATGCCTAATAATATGCCAGAATGACAACCTGAGAAAGATCAAAGAGAAAAAAAAGCTTTTAGACTTACTCACCTGCTTATTGTGCTCATAAATCTTTCTCTCCTGAAAATTAGATGGTATGGTATCTTTAGCTCCAAAGTTAACCATGTCTAAGGCTCCCACGCTGAGGACTAGAGGGATCCTCTTCTCTAAGATGGCATCAAAGCGGAAACTGTCACAAGCCATTACACCTCCAACTACATAATCGGCAACCTCTGTTGTTGTGATGTCCAGAACACCCTAAGGAAAATAAAAAGAAAAGAAGATCTAACTGTACAAGGAAGAAACCATCATCAAGTAACAAGAAAGGATTTATTTTTATTTCAACTGTCAGTGTCATAAGGTATTCAACACTACTAGTCAATGCCAGTGCTTAAAAGGATTTGGATTTCTTGTTGCAAGCCATTATAACACAATAGGACATATATGTAAATTTGCAGATTTTTACCATTTGCTGTCATTGAAACACAATAGGACATAAATTTACATTTGCAAATTTATCATTAGCTCTTAAGTACCTACATTAATTCAAGAAAGTACATAGAAGAAAAAAAAAAAGAACAAAACAAACACAGCTACATCTCTCTAGCTTAAGCAATTGAACTTTTTAACCAGTCTAAGACAAATTAAATCACATAAACTTGATCAACTTGCACTTTCATCAGTTCAACTTAATGTTCAAATTTATCCAAGAAAAAGCTTTTGGTTATTGTTTGACCAACTCTTAAACACGAACAAAGGCTCAAATTTTCACTGGCAAGGTTCCAAATATATAAAAAATTCCAATTTTTTTGGACAAAGTATGTATCCTGCTATAGCTTGAGAGTAATTTTAAAAGCAACCGGATTGTAGATGAAGGTACCTGAATAAATCCCTCTCTAACCAGAGACTCCATAGCCCTGCCCCCTACTCCAGTGGCATGAAAAACCAAGGTGTCATAACCTTCTTTATGCAATCGTTCTTTGGCAGCAGTTACACATGGAGTTGTAACCCCAAACATGGTCATACCAACTGTAGGCTTTTGATTGATACTAGAAAAATCTCTGGATCTCTCAAGCATTCCAATCACCATTCCAGCAAATGCAGCTCCAGCATTTGATAACACAACCCTACTTAAACTATTAATCCCACAGATATCCACTATAGATGGAAACAATATCAAGTCCGATGTCCCAACATAAGGTTCAGTTTGACCACTAGCTACTGTTGACACAATTGCCTTAGGAATTCCAATTGGAAGAAGTCTTATGGCAGTTGATATAAGAGACGTCCCTCCACTGCCTCCAATACCAATGGCTCCAGCAACAACATGATCCTCATGAGCTTTCTCAAGGAAATGTTCAAGTGCTTTACTCATTATGGCAATAGCTTCACCTCTGTCATCCGGAAGCACTGTTGGGGCTTCAGAATAGCAAGAGAGAACATCCTTTCTCGACACATACATAAAATCCCCCAAACTCTGAGTCTCCTTCTGACTGCAAGAAACATCTACAATTGCCACTTGTACCTGTCATTTCCATGAACATTTAACAAATAACATCTAATTCGTTTATTCCAACAAAAACTATAGTTAAATATCCTAGATCTCAACTTGAACCATGTTGATAGAGTACTGAAAAACTAGAAATGATGCACTAACAACTGAAGTTCCCACTTAGAAACTATTGAGTTCAGTACATTTTAATCATCTATGGTTTGGGTTGAGTTCAAGTTACCAACATTTGGGTTTAAATATTACACTTTAACTACTAGATCTCACTTCCTTCAGTATTTTTTCAACTATAAACCATTAAAATTAGCAATGCTTAAATCTATAATAACAATCGCAATACAATCTGAACACATTAAACTCATGAACCAAAAACAATTACAATCAGACTTATGCTCGGCAAAGTGCAACTTTTTGAACCCCATTTAGTGAATGAAACATGACCCAAACCACTGTTCTGGTGGTACTTTCCCCCAATGACTTAACCCTGAGGGGTAGCTCAGCTGGTCCGGCCTTGGGTTTGCTCCCCAATGGTCACCGGTTCGAGTCCCCTTAGGGCTACTGGAGGTTTACCTAGTCGTTAACTTCAGGGCCCCATGGGATTAGTCGAGGTGCGTGCAAGCTGGCCCGGACACCCATGGTTATAAATAAAAAATAAAAAATTCCCCCAATGACTTTACCAACAAAATAAAGTGAATGGTATGAGGAAAACTGAGACACCCTTCTTATAAGATCCCAACAATGTACTAGACATTGAAAATGAGCATATGTAGTGAACCTTCACTTCTTGAGGTATACAAAGTTTTGCTATTTACACTCGGACGTTCATTTACTGTACATATTTGAATTTGATCTCCAACTTATAGGTTTTTATACATACCAATTATGGCGATATTACATTGACAACTTCTAGACTAAATCAACTAAATACATAACCAATCTCGAAGCTATTTATTTTATTTCTGAATTCATTATTGATTAGCACTAGCCAGAAAATGTTTCGAAACAATTTACAGAATGAAGCTCTGTATCGCAATTCTATTTTGCATAAAAACTAGCATTTTTCTTACTGAGGCTAGACGATTACACATAAACAAATCATCAGCAATCAAACATAACAGAAACATATCTATATGTATACATGCATAAATAACGCAAGCCAGGTTGTGAAAGAGAGTAGTGGATTTGTATACCTTTCGAGAAGAATTCTTGGAGAAGCTGTTCAGATTGGATTGGATCGACTCGGACAAGAATCGGAGCTCCTCGAGCTTCGAGTCCGCCGTTCCGACGCAGAAAACTCGGAGGGTTTTACCGGCGTCCGTCATTTCAAACATTCCGAGTTCCAGAAGGAGTTAGAGAGTCTGATTTTCGTAGTTAAGAGGAAACGATTTTTCTGCTAAGAAAAAAAATAAATAGCCGTACTATCCATAACTTCGCATCCGTACATACTTATTTAAAAATATATCATTTTATTTTTATATTTTATTTTATTTATAAATATATCTTAAATCATTTTTATTATATTATATAAGTAAAAGAATAAAATAATATATTTTTAAGTGAATATACATTTAATTTATGTCTCGAATTTTTCAAAAATAAAGGCGTGCCAAAATTTCGTAACGTTAAAGCAAAACTACCGGCATTGGCATTGGTTGGTTAGAGTGAAAAACTTGTAATTTTTTTAATCAAACAAAACTTCTTCAAATCTATAAAATTAAATAAATTATTTCAACTTTTTATACAAACATCTTTCAAATATAAATATTAATTTAATTTTTTATAAATTAATAAAAATATTATTTTAATTTTATATATTAACTTTTACGACTTTCATACAAAAAAATTTCTCTCTGATTATTTTTAACTCAATTATATCTACTAAATAATTGATTTTTAAGGTGTTGTTTAGATAGTGAGTTGAGAAAATGAGATATGATGAAATGTTTTTACTATCCAAACAGGACCTAAAAGATCAAAGTATGAATTAAAATAATATAAAATTTTAATTTTAACGAGCCTAAAATGTAGATAAAAAAGACACCTCTTTATGCCAAATTGAATGATTTCTATGTTTTTATCTCATTAATAAGATACCTCTTTAATTCACAAAATTTTCACAAGTAGATAAAAAAGTTACAAATTTGACTAAAATGTAATTTTTTTTTCCTTTTAGCCAATCACTCATTAATTGAAATCTACATTAAATTAGCTATCACATACTCTATAATAATAAAATATTATTATTTTTTATTATTAATATTTCTTTAATTAAATTATATAGATCAACATTACTTATATTATAATTTGTTATAGGATAAAATTATTGAATTATCATTTACTTTGGACGATGCATAATTGATGCTTTAATCCATTATCAGTGAGCTACAAAGACTAAAAAAAAAAAAGGAAATTGAGAAATTTTATACTTTCTTTCATCTCCTACATTCTCTTACCCAGCAACCAAACAAAGAAAACCTAAAAGAAATATCTTAAAGTTAGAAAATCATTTTTTCTCTTTTCTCACATTTCCAAGCAAGCAAATAGATCAAGTAAAAAAATAAAAATCAAAGTGGCTCAAACAATAAACAACTAAAATTCATCAAAACCCAAGATCAGCAACACCATTTCTCCCTCATGCCACCTCTCGTCAGCCAGTCGCCGTCACACGTCAACGATACCACGAGCACGTTGTCACTAGTGACTTCCCCACCTTAGGTCCTTCTCTCTCTCCCTTCCCAAAGCCCTCTCTCTATCTCTTGGATCTTGTTAAATCCTTGTATTGCCGCCATGCGCCTCCCACTAGGCCCAGCCTCGATCTCCCCATGCCAACCACCAACGTAAGGTGGTAAGCCCTTTCCCTCCTCTTGGATCTCTCTCCCGATCTAGACAAATCCGTGTACCCATGCCTAGCCCCGCCACCCACAGCCGCTGACAGTGCCACCACAAGGCACCGTGGGCCTCCTCCCAGTTGAGCCACCCCGATCCACCACTGCTCCAACCTAGCCCAACGTCCCTCTCCCATTTTCTATCTCTCAACCCGCGGCCTCCAACCCTCCCTGTGCCTCCACCAACTGCCTTAGACCACCATAGCCCATGTTCAAGCCCACCTCCCTTAACTACTTCCTCTGTCCCCTACACCACCAAGAGAAGACCAAAAGAAGAAGAAGATGCAGAGATGGTGTTACGTGGAAAGTAAACCACAAAAACAATAACAAAACCATAATAAGACCCAACCACACATGGCACAGACGGAAGAAATAGTGTCAAAACGTATCACTGTTCATTCATGTTCATCCGTTTATAGCCGCTTTTAAGTGTAAGGAGATATATATATATATATATATATATATGTTAAAAAAGACATTTTGGAAAAGGCAACCGGTGAAAATAATAAATACTCACTATATTTTTTTTTTTAATACTCACTATGTTAAAAATTTTCTTACATCGCGTTGACATGTAATTGTATTTATAATGAATTTTTTTACATAGCTGCTCTACACTATATATTTATTGATATGAGTCATTTAATTATTATTTTTTATTTTTTATTTTAATGTGTGTGATGTACGACTACTAGCTAGAATTTTTTTTTTTTAGTTATAGTTAAACGTGATTATGAGATTCACAATATTTCTCATTATTCTGACACTCTTAAATAATATATTGAGTGAATAAAAAATAAACAAAAAAAATATTTTCCAACTTTTATTTTCTGGAATATATTCTCCGGATAATTATGTCCATCACAAGTATATTGTTCATCAACAACTTTATGAGCTTAATGGTCGGTTGTTCCATAAGGCGAGTTAGGCGGTTGCCTAAGGCCCTGCAATGAAAGAAGGACAAAAAAATATTAAAAGTTAATTATTAAAAAAATTAAAAAGAATATCTAAACTAAACTATGTTAACCTTGAAAATTGATAAAAACCAATTCTTAACTCCATGGTTAAAAAAAAAAAACAGACGTTAACAGGCTTTATATTAATTCTACAACTTCACATAGAAAAGCTCAAAGTCATAATAAAATCTCAAAAAAGACGTTTCAATCTATCTGTAAAAAAATTTCAGAACATCTCAAGAACTCTCCTTTTATACTTAAAATTTATAAATTTTATTTCATCTCTCTTATGCTCTAGACTCTAGTCTACAGTCTCTAATCTAACTCTCTTGCATCCATCTTGCTCGTATTTGGCACTGACAGACTCTCTCATCGCTGCATCGCACTTACAGACGTTGAGCGGCATCTTTGTTGTGCTATGGACGATGAAGGTAAAGGTAAAGCTGAAAAATTTGTGTTATATATAGAGTAAAATTTTGTGGCAATAAAATAGCCACGTGACTTGTTTTTTAGTCTCTAGAACATCCTTTGTTTTCTTTTTTTATTGTCTTCTTCTTGAAGACTTCAACCAACCACGACGACCAGAGGTTTTACAATTGAATTCACATGGCCAATGGGCCACGTATTCCTTGACTCTTTTGTCAAATTTTGTCTTTTTTTTTTTTTAACTTCTATAATGTATAATTTATTTATTGATTTTGAATATTAATATTAATATATTTTATTTTATTGTATAGATTAACAATTTTATATACAAGTGATGCTCGTCTGTTATATAAATGTGAAGCTCATTTACTAAACTAGGTTCTATTGTTTTGTGCTAATATTTATTTTATTTTAGAATATTCATCTACGAACACATCTCCTACCCAATAAGTACCCATAGGAAAAAACCTAAATTAGAAATTACCATGTAAGTGGCCGAGGGGATGGCAGCGACGAACAATAGTGTTAAGGTTGTTGAAGTGCACTCCTGCGGCGGCTTGAACAATAGAAGCTGTTAAAGTATTTCGGGTGTGATAAGGGCTTCAATTGATCTAGTGTAATAAGCTTCATGCTGGTTTGGTAAACTTGCTGATGTGTCGTAATTCTAATTGAAGGCTATTAAGGCCAAAAAGGCAGCCCGATCGGTCCAAAGTGGACCTGAAAAAATTTCTCTGATTATTTTCAACTCAATTTTATTCCACTAAATAATTGATTTTAAGGTGTTGTTTAAATAGTAAGTTGAGGAAATGAGATGTGATGAAACATTTTTACTATTCAAACAAGGCCTAAAATGATCAAAGTAGGAACTAAAATAATATGTAAATTTAATTTTAACGAGCCTAAAATTTCTCTGATTATTTTCAACTCAATTCTATTCACTAAATAATTGATTTTAAGGTGTTGTTTAAATAGTAAGTTGAGGAAATGAGATGTGATGAAACATTTTTACTATTCAAACAAGGCCTAAAATGATCAAAGTAGGAACTAAAATAATATGTAAATTTAATTTTAACGAGCCTAAGAAATAGAATAAACTGAAGGTGAGAGGAAAGTGTGATATGTAAATATATTTATTTATTAAAAAATACATGTTGGAAAAGGCAACCGGTGAAAATACTAAAAACTCACTATATTAATTTTTTTTTAATACTCACGTTGACATGTAATTATATTTATAATGATTTTTTTATTCAATTGCTCTACACTACATACTTATTGATATGAGTCATTTACTTATTATTTTTTATTTTTAATAAGTGTGTGATGTAGGACTACTTACTAGAATTTTTATTTATAAATAATTGTGATTATGAGATTCACATTATTTCTCATTATTCTGACACTCTTAAATAATCTATTGAGTGAATAAAAAATAAACTTCTAAAAAAATATTTTTCAACTTTTATTTTTTAGATATTCTCCAGATAATTATGCCCATCACAAGTTTATTGTTTATCATCAACTTTATGAGCTGCAGGGCTGGCTATTTGATAAGGCGAGTTAGACGGTTGTCTAAGTCCTTGCAATGAAAGAAGGCCCAAAAAATACTAAAAGTTAATTATTAAAAAATTTTAAAAAAATATCTAAACTAAACGATGTTAACCTTGAAAATTGAAAAAACAACAATTCTTAACTCCACGATAAAAAAAAGACATTAACATGTTTTATATAGACTATGCAACTTCACTTAGAAAAGCCAAAAATCACAATAAAATCTCAAAAATGACGTTTTAATCTATCTTTGAAAAAAAAATTCATAACATTTCAAAAACTCTCTTTTTATACCTGAAATTTACAAATTTTATTTCATCTCTCTTGTACTCTAGACTCTAGTCTACAGTCTCTAATCTAACTCTCTTACATCCATCTTGCACGTATCTGGTACTGACAGCCTCACTCATCGTTGCATTGCACTTACAAACGTTGAGCGACATCTTTGTTGTGCTATGGCCGACGAAGGTAAAGGTAAAGCTGAAAAATCTCTGTTACATATACAATAAAATTTTGTAGAATAAAACAGTCACGTGACTTATCTTCTGGTCTCTAGAACATCCTTTGTATTATTTTTTTATTGCCTTCTTCTTCAAGGCTTCAACCGACCATGCATGATGACTAAAGGTTTTACAATTAAATTCACATGGCCAATGGGTCACATATTCCTTGACTTTTTTGTCAAATTTTATTTTTTTCTCAACTTCAATAATGTATAATTTATTTATTGATTTTGAATATTAATATTAAAATATTTTATTTTATTATGCAGATTAATAATTTTATATAAAAGTGGTGCTCATCTACTATATAAAAGTGAAGCCCATTTGCTAAATCAGGTTCTATTGATTTATGTTAATATTGATTTTATTTTAAAATATTTATAAGCATAGTAAGAATATTCTAGCCTATTACCAATTGAGAATGAAATATTAGAACTTGAATATAAAAATTTAATTACCAATTTTACATCCTAAAAAATAGTTTTATTTTTATATTTTTATATTTTGTAATATTAGTATTATTATATATTACTATTAGTAATATAATTATAAATATATTAATATAATAACCGTTCGAACGAGACGCCACGGTCATTGTAGACGTAGTTCGAATACAATTCGACAAAACTCTCTCATTCAAACCAGCAACTGTCGAGAGCCTCCGAGTTTGCCCCTTATCTCCGCGGCCAAAACCGCCACTCAACCGCCATAGCAACCTCACATTTGAACTTCTAAGAGGTATGGGTCAACTCTCTACCTTTATTGTTTAGTTTTTTGAACGAATGGGTTGTGTTTGGGGGCTATGGATTTCGAATCCGAAATCCACAAATTTTGGTGTATTCTATAGAAACAACATCAAAATAATCGGTAGAAATGATTGGGTTTCACTCGTTAATCATTTCTATCGATTAAAACAAAGGATAACATCTAGATATGAAGTTTTTCAGTTCGGGGCTGAGTCGACTCAGCCATGACTGTTTGGCTTCTTCTCGTTCAAACTAATTCTAATCCATTTGAACGCTCAGTTGCCAAACAACATTATTTATATTCGAACAAAATAAATTCTTTCGAATGAACAAAGATTTCCGATTCGAATGAACAAAACAGTCAATTCGAATAGATTTGACTAGTTCGAACAGAATATGTTCCATTCGAACGAATTATTTCAATTCAGTTCAATATACTATAATTCTTCAATAATATAATTTAAATATTATGGTTAATTATATTTTTACTTTCCTTATAGTTAAGCAATATATCAATGACATCCAGCAGAAGAAAATGTGCGAGAGATCAGCCAAGCCAAATTAGTGGAGCAGCTCATGCTCAGGAGACGAGGCCTATACTTGTCGAGCATCTAGTCATTTTGTCTGACTTTTCCGATCTTTCATGGGAGGGACGGAGCATACAGTCCATATTCACTAAGTGGAGGTGGATACCGATCTGTGAGCAGCAGGGGACTGCATATCCAGAGATCGTCAGTGAGTTTTACCGTACCATGTGAGAACTTAGCACTGATACTTTGTTCTACACCCTATCGGTCCAGAGAGTGAGTATTAATTTATCTCTCCATATTATTGCTGAGTTCCCTAACATCCCGCTAGTGGCCGACGCATATCCTGTAGCGGCTACACGGGGACCAGCGGCTGCACCATCTGATTTCGACACACCGGCCGCATTCTCCACGGTAGTCCTGAATGTAGCTCAGGCATTTTTGGTAATTTTGTCTCCAAAATTGACTTTTAGGTCCCTAACAAATTTCGTTCCTAAAAGTTAAATTTCTTATAGTGATATATATATATATATATTTAAAAAGACATTTTGGAAAGGCAACCGGTGATAATACTAAATACTCACTATATTTTTTTTTTAATACTCACTATGTTAAAATTTTTCTTGCATCGATTTGACATGTAATTATATTTATAATGAATTTTTTTACACAGCTGCTCTACACTATATACTTGGTGATACGAGTCATTTAATTTTTAATATGTGTGTGACGAAGGACTATTAACTAGAATTTTTTTTTATTTATAGATAAATGTGATTATGAGATTCACAGTATTTTTTATTATTCTGATACTCTTAAATAATATATTGAGTGGATAAAAAATAAACTTCTAAAAAAAAAAATTTCCAACTTTTATTTCTGGATATTCTCCAGATAATTATGTCCATCGCAAGTATACTGTTCATCAACAACTTTATGAGCTTAACGATCGGATGTTCTGTAAAGCAAGTTAAGCTGTTGCCTAATGCCCTGCAACGAAAGAAAGACAATAAAATATTCAAAGTTAATTATTAAAAAAATTAAAAAATATATCTAAACTAAACGATATTAACCTTGAAAATTGAAAAATACTCATTCTTAATTCCATGGTAAAAAAATATAGACGTGTTTTATATTGATTCTGCAACTTCACTTAGAAAAACTCAAAGTCATAATAAAATTTCAAAAAATACGTTTCAATCTATTTGTAAAAAAATTTTAGAACATCTCAAGAACTCTCGTTTTATGTTTGAAATTTACAAATTTTATTTCATCTCTCTTATACTCTAGACTCCAGTCTACAGTCTATAATTTAACTCTCTTGCATCTATCTTGTTCGTATTTGCACTAGCAGACTCTCCTCTCGCTGCATCGCATTTTCAGACGTTGAGCGGCATCTCTGTCGTGCTATGGACAACGAAGGTAAGGGTAAAGCTTGTGGTAATAAAATAGCCACATGAAGACTTCAACTGATCACGATCACGACGACAAGAAGTTTTACAATTGAATTCACATGGCCAATGGGCCACATATTCTTTGACTCTTTTGTCAAATTTTATTCTTTTTTTTCAACTTCTATAATGTGTAATTTATTTATTGATTTTGAATAGTAATATTAATATTAATGTATTTAATTTTATTGTGCAGATTAACCATTTTATATAAAAATGGTACTCATCTGTTAAATAAAAGCGAAGCTCATTTACTAAACAAGGTTATATTGTTTTGTGCTAATATTTATTTTGTTCTAGAATATTCATCTATGAACACATCTCCTACCCAAGAAATACACATAGGAAAAATCCAAATTGGAAATTACCATGTAAGTGGCTGAGGGGATGGTGGCGACGGACGACGGTGTTAAAGTTGTTGAAGTGCCCTCTTGTGGCATCTTGAACTATAGAAGCTGCTGAAGTATTTCGGGTGTGATAAGGGCTTAATCGATCTGGTGTAATAAGCTTTATGCTGGTTTGGTAAACTTGCTGATGTGTTGTAATTCTAATTGAAGGCTATTAAGGCCAAAAAGGACCTGAAAAAATTTCTCCCTGATTATTTTCAACTCAATTCTATCCACTAAATAATTGATTTTAAGGTGTTGTTTACATAGTAAGTTGAGGAAATAAAATGTGATGAAATGTTTTTACTATTCAAACAAGGTCTAAAATGATCAAAGTAGGAACTAAAATAATATGAAAATTTAATTTTAACGCGCCTAAGAAATAGAATAAACTGAAGGTGAGAGGAAAGTATGATATGTAAATAAATAAATAAAAAAATTTATTAAAAAAGACATGTTGGAAAAGGCAACCAGTGAAAATGCTAAATACTCTCTATATTAATTTTTTTTAATACTCACTATGTTAAAATTTTTCTTACATCACGTTGACATGTAATTATATTTATAATGAATTTTTTATTCAACTGCTCTACACTGCATATTTACTGATACAAGTCATTTACTTATTATTTTTAGTTTTTATTTTTAATAAGCGTGTGATGTAGGATGAAAAAATCTATACAATCTCTTACTATTTATATAATCTTTACAGACCACACATTTTTTAATTTTTATTATTTTTTTTATCAAATATTTAATATATGAATAATGAATAGAAGAATTAAATTAGTTTAAAAAAATAAATTTAAAAAAAATTTAAATAATATTAAAAATTTTAAAAAAATTTGATATGTGTAAGTTGAAAAAGTTGTGTAACATTACTTGCTTGATGTAGGACTACTTACTAGAATTTTTTATTTATAAATAAACGTGATTATGAGATTCACAGTATTTCTCATTATTCAGACACTCATTATTCAGACACTCTTAAATAATATATTGAGTGAATAAAAAATAAACTTCCAAAAAACATATTTTCCAACTTTTATTTTTTAGATATCCTCCAGATAATTATGTCCATCACAAGTTCACTGCTTATCATCGACTTTATGAGCTGCAAGGCTGGCTATTTGATAACGCGAGTTAGGGGTTGTCTAGTCCTTGCAATGAAAATAGGTCAAAAAAATACTAAAAATTAATTATTAAAAAAATAAAAAAAATATCTAAACTAAATGATGTTAATCTTAAAAGAAAAATTCTAAACATAAGCCTCATATCCTATACACTCATTTAAAAATATATCATTTTATTTTTTTATCCATATAATGAAAATGATTCCAAACATGTTTGTAAGTAAAATAGGATAAAAAAGTAAAATGACATATTTTTAAGTAGGTGTGTAAGGTGTGAGGCTTATGGATAGCACAGCTCATCTTGAAAATTGAAAAAAACCAATTTTTAACTCCACGCAAAAGAAAGACGTTAATAGGTCTTATATAGACTCTACAACTTCATTTAGAAAAGTTAAAGGTCACAATAAAATTTCAAAAAAGACGTTCCAATCTATCTGTAAAAAAAAATTTCAAAACATTTCAAGAACTCTCCTTTTATAATTTACAAATTTTATTTCATCTCTCTTGTACTGACTCTAGTCTACAGTTTTTAATCTAACTCTCTTGTATCTATTTTGTTCGTATTTGGCATTGATAGCCTCACTCATCATTACATTGCACTTACAAACATCGAGCGACATCTTTGTTATGTTAGATTTAAATAAAATTCTCTAATGTGGAATAACACTTTAGAAATGAGAATTAAAGGGTTTAATATCAAGAAATCTTACCTCCAGCCATTGATGCAATTCACTGTAAAAGTTTTGGTTTTCATTATGTTTGGCTCTTCCAAACTCTTCTCTACTCTATTTAGATGGTGTATAACCGAAGGGAATTGAGTGAGTGAGTTTGGGGACCAAACACATGTATTTATAGCCGAAATTCCCATCAAATTTCTAGTTTACGTGTCCCACGTGATCCTATTTTCATGGGATCAATTTAAATTGATGGAGGAGTGTTTGACCACTTAAAGGACTCTTAAGATGATAGACTCCCACTCACGAACGTCTTCATGAGCAAGAATCGGTCAACATTCTCCCACTTGGTCAACACTCCTGATTTTAAACCCATCAATAATCTTCATTTAAGTAATAAATACATTAATCATGGCGATAGGTCCTCTAATGACGAGTATTACCTTCCATGTATTACTATGTATTCATTCTTTACAATTTATGTGGGAACAATTTCTTAATGAATAAACCCTATGTTTATTCTTAGTCCAATACAGATAAATTTTCTCAAAAATAAATTAAGGTGCACATTAATATGAGAAAAGAATATCAAAATGATTAAGAATTTCATTAAAAAATAACATTGTTCATACAATGAAAAACTACATAATGGAACCAAGTCCCATATTCACTATATGATCCTTGAATTTCAACAGTGGCATGCCCTTAGTCAAAGGATCAGCGATCATTAGTTCAGTGCTTACGTGCTCAATGACCACTTTATTTTCTTTAACACGTTCCCTTATGGCTAAATATTTAATGTCGATGTGTTTACTCCGACTCCCACTTTTGTTGTTCTTAGCCATAAAAACAGCAGCTGAATTGTCGCAATACATTCTCAATGGCCTAGAGATTGAATCCATAATTCTAAGCCCAGAAATGAAACTCTTAAGCCATACACCATGTGAAGTAGCCTCAAAACAAGAGACGAACTCGGCTTCCATAGTAGAAGTGGCAGTCAAAGTCTGCTTGGCACTCCTCCATGATATAGCTCCACCGGCCATCAAAAATATGTATCCTGATGTTGATTTGCGTGAATCAACACAGCCAGCAAAGTCAGAATCTGAGTAGCCAATTACTTCCAGATTGTCCGTTCGTCTATACATAAGCATGTATTCTTTGGTCCCTTGAAGGTACCTCATTACTTTCTTTGCAGCTCTCCAGTGGTCTAAACCTGGATTACTCTGATATTGTCCCAACATTCCCACAGCAAATGCAATGTCAGGTCTTGTACAGACCTGAGCATACATTAGGCTTCCGACAGCAGAAGCATATGGAATGTTCTTCATTTGTTCTCTTTCAAGGTCGTTCTTTGGGCATTGATTCAAATTGAACCTATCACCCTTCACAATGGGAGCTACACTTGGTGAACAATCCTTCATCCGATATCTCTCCAAAAATTTATTAATATAGGTTTCCTGAGACAGACCCAAGATGCCTCGAAATCTGTCTCTATGGATCTTAATGCCAATGACATAAGATGCCTCACCCATATCCTTCATATCAAAATTTTTAGAGAGGAATTGTTTCACTTCATGCAGCAAACCCTTATCATTGGTTGCTAGCAAAATGTCATCCACATATAAAACAAGAAAACATATTTTACTCCCACTGACCTTCTGGTATATACATTGATCCATAACGTTTTCTACAAAACCGAATGAAGAAATTACATTATGGAATTTCAAATACCATTGGCGAGATGCTTGTTTTAAACCGTATATGGATTTCTTAAGCTTGCAAACCAATTGCTCACCATCATTAGAGGGGAATCCTTCAGACTGTTTCATGTAAACCTCCTCCTCTAGATCTCCATTGAGAAATGCTGTTTTCACATCCATTTGTTGCAATTCTAAGTCAAAATGGGCTACTAATGCCAAAATAACACGCAAGGAATCTTTCTTAGATACGGGAGAGAAAGTCTCCGTGTAATCGATTCCTTCTTTCTGAGTGAATCCCTTAGCAACGAGTCTTGCCTTGTATCTCTCAATGTTGTCTAATGAGTCTCTTTTGGTTTTAAAGACCCATTTACATCCAATGGCTTTTACACCATTAGGCAACTCAACAAAATCCCAGACTTCGTTACTCTTCATGGAATTCATCTCTTCCTTCATGGCATTGTACCATAATTCTGATTCTTTGCAACTCATGGCTTGTGAAAATAACTCGGGATCATTTTCGGCTCCAATGTTATAGTCAGATTCTTGCAGATACACAACATAATCACTAGGAATTGCTGATCTTCTTGCTCTAACAGATCTTCTTAATGTTGCACCATCATCTTCCTGAGAAGTAGTATGTGGTTCAACTTGTTGTTCAAAAGTTGTTGGCAACTCTTGAACTACCTGATCTACTAGAGTGTCGTCAGCAACTTGTGGAACATCAATGATTGGTAGTTCAACACCAGTTGGTACTTGAGGGGTGTTGTAAACAATAACCAATCTATCACTTGAAGTGGAAGGTTGAGATTCTGAATGATCATTCTCAGAAACTATGTTCCTGGTTTGATCGCTCCCACTGATCAAGTCATTCTCAAGAAACTTTGCATTTCTTGATTCCACAATCCTAGTACTGTGAGATGGACAATAAAATCTATAACCTTTAGACCTTTCAGCATATCCAATGAAATACCCACTAATGGTCCTTGGGTCTAGTTTCTTCTCTTGTGGATTATAAATTCTCACCTCAGACGGGCATCCCCAAACGCGCATATGTCGCAAACTCGGTTTCCAACCTTTCCATAATTCAAATGGCGTTTTAGAAACAGCCTTGGTTGGAACTCGGTTTAATATATACATTGCCGTCTTAAGTGTTTCAGCCCACAATGATTTAGGAAGATTGGAGCTGCTAAGCATACTCCGCATCATGTCCAATAATGTTCGGTTTCTTCTTTCTGCTACACCATTCTGGTCCGGTGAACTAGGCATGGTGTATTGGGCAACAATCCCATGCTCTTGAAGAAACTTTGCAAATGGCCCAGGTGCTTGTCCATTCTCAGTGTATCTACCATAATATTCTCCACCTCTATCTGATCTCACGATCTTAATTTGTTTACCGCATTGTTTCTTTACTTCAGCCTTAAAGATTTTAAAGACATCTAATGCTTCGTTCTTGTTATGAAGCATGTAGAGATACATATATCGTGAGTAATCATCTATAAAAGAGATGAAGTATTTCTGACCATATGAGTCCATGTCTGGACTACATATATCAGTATGTATGATCTCTAATATGTCTAAACTCCTATTGGCACCTTTCTTTGACTTGTTGGTCTGCTTTCCCTTTATGCAGTCCACACAAGTCTCAAAATCAGTAAAATCCAGAGTATTAAGTACCCCTTCATTTACTAATCTTTTAATCCTATCTATGGAGATATGGCCTAATCTCCGATGTCATAATTTAGAGGAATTCTCATTAATAACACATCTTTTAGTGCCAGTGTGAACATGCATTGAATCATAAGTGATATTGTTTTGTAAATTAATGCAGTAAAGACCATCAGACAAAGTACCATTCCCAACACAATCAGATTTATAAAATAAACTGAATGATGAATTTGAAAAATTAAAGGAATATTCAAAAGGTACTAGTCTTGAAATTGAAATCAAGTTTCTAGAAAAACTTGGAACATAAAAGGTCTTCTCCAACTTTAAAACAAAACCACTAGATAAAATTAAATAGCAAGTTCCAACAGCTTCCACATGCGAGCCCATCTTGTTTCCTGATAAGATGCTTCGCTCACTTCCCACTGGTTTCCTTAGGTTTTGCAAACCCTGCAAGTAATTCGAAATGTGGATTGTTGATCCAGAATCAATCCACAATGTGTTAATATTGACATTAACCATATTAGATTCATAACAAACAAGTGAGGTCGAATTACCTTTGTCTGCAAGCCATTTCTGGAATTTGGCGCATTCCTTCTTCATGTGTCCCTTCTTTTTACAGAAGAAACACTTGGAATCTTTCTTAATACCACATTGGGGAGGTATTTTGCCTTTTCCCTTCAGTTTGGCTTAATATTTGCCCTTTCCATGCGTTGCCAGCATTGCACTTTCACCATGTTCCATCATCAGTCTCCCTTCCTCTTGAACACACATGGTCATGAGTTCATTAATTGACCATTTATCCTTATGTGTGTTGTAAGAGATTTTGAAGGGTCCATATTGATGCGGGAGTGTGTTCAGGATGTAGTGCACTAGGAAGGACTCCGACATTTCAATCTCGAGTTTCTTCAATTGAGCCACATTGTCCCTCATTTGCATGATGTGCTCATGCACACCTTTCACACTGGTGAGACTCAGGGATGAGAACTTCATAATTAGGGTGCTTGCTAGAACCTTGTCTGAAGTGACAAATTGTTCATCAATGTCTTTTAGCAAGTCTTGGACCTTTTCATGCTGATCGACAAAACCACGAATACCAGCTGATATTCTAGTCTTAATGAACATCATGCTTAGGCGATTAGATCGCTCCCATCGCTCATAAAGTGCGATGTCTGCTGCATTACTGGTATCAGTTACAGCTGGTGGTTCGTCTTTCCTAATAGCATAATCTATGTCCATCCACCCTAAATGAAGAAGAATTATCTCCTTCCAGACCTTATAGTTATCTCCCTTAAGTTCAGGGATATCATAACGAATATCAGAGAAATTTGTAGGTTGTGAAACTGCATATAGATTACATGTTTATGTTAAAATTGAGGCCTAAATAAATATTCATGTTTTACCAATGTAAATCATGCCTAAAAATTGAATCTAATGACATAAAATTGCCTGTGGGCTAAATTTTTAATACCGGTAGATCCAATTAATCTATATGATAGAATTTTATCAATATAATTACTTAATTCATAATTCTAAAGGGTATATTATGAATTTGAGATGTATTCTATCATAGACTTTTATGATAAAACTATCAAATTATTTATTTCATTCATAATTCCTGTGGGTAATTTATGAATAACTTGATATTTTATCCTAATTAATAATATAAATATAATAAAAATTCCTGTGGGATAAAATTTATTATATTTATGTATAATTAATTACAATTAATGTCTAATATTCCTTATGTGATCCTAATCAATCATTATAATTTTACTTAATTAAAGATGCTGTGGCTATTCTCTAATTAACATAAAACTATATGGATCACTAGACATTTAAATTGCATAAGACTAGCTTAATATTATGAATTACATAATTTTAACTAATACTCACATGTTATAACTATGCACAAAAGATTCATAATATATAAGCATAAATATTGCACAATCTAGATTATAATATTATGCATAACATTTAATCTCATGCTCTAAACTATATACTCATCAAAAATTACATGTAAAAAGCAAAAAAAAAAATTAATCAATTCATGCAAACTAAATATAAGCATAATAAACAAATATCCTCATTGCATATAATTAAAAATAAAAAATTATAAGCACAATGGTCCTTAGACCCAAAAATCCACTATTCAAGACATTTAAAAAGGGATTTTTTTTTTTTTTTTTTTTTCTGCACCATGTAAATGACATGTCGTTTTTCTAGAAGAAAAAACGACGTGTCGTTTTGCCCATTTCTAAAAACACAGACAGCCTCTAAACGATATGTCGTTTTACTGAAACTCAAAATGACATGTCGTTTACCTTCAGGCTTGATAAACGACTACCGAATAAAACGACATGTCGTTTTCATCAATTGAAAAACGACGTGTCTTTTTTGTCATTACATACTGAACGGGCTCCGAAACAAAACGACATGTCATTTTCATTAAGTTGAAAACGACGTGTCGTTTAGTATTATACGGGAATAGAGAACCTTATGCTAAACGACATGTCGTTTTCATCAAAGTTGAAAACGACCTGTCGTTTAGCAGAACCGAATGAAACAAAAACTGCTGTAAACGACATGTCGTTTTCAACAAGCCTGAAAACGACATGTCGTTCGCGTCGTCTTCAACTTCCAGACGCAGTGCGATTTTCGTATTTTTACAGTGTTTTTCACGTCAAAAAACATGTTTTTAATCACAGAAAGCTTAGAAAAAATATATCTTTATGATTTCTAAACTTCTTTCAAATAAAAAACGTCCAAAAATCAAAACCCAAAAAAAAATTTCCAAGTCACGGCCAAAAACAGAGGAACTCGAGTTTTTGAATTTAAACATCAAGACAGAGGATTTTAATGCTCTGATACCAACTGTTAGATTTAAATAAAATTCTCTAATGCGGAATAACACTTTAAAATGAGAATTAAAGGGTTTAATGTCAAGAAATCTTACCTCCAGCCATTGATGCAATTCACTGTAAAAGTTTCGGTTTTCACTGTGTTTGGCTCTTCCAAACTCTTCTCTACTCTATTTAGATGATGTATTACCGAAGGGAATTGAGTGAGTGAGTTTGGGGACCAAACACATGTATTTGTAGCCGAAATTCCCATCAAATTTCGGGTTTACGTGTCCCACGTGATCCTATTTTCATAAGATCAATTTAAATTGATGTAGGAGTGTTTGACCACTTAAAATACTCTTAAGATGATAGACTCTCACTCACTCATGTCTTCATGAGCAAGAATCGGTCAACATGTTATGCTATGGTCGACGAAGATAAAGGTAAAGTTGAAAAATTTGTGTTACATATACAGTAAAATTTTGTAGAATAAATCAATAAAACAGTCACATGACTTATCTTCTAGTCTCTAGAACGTCCTTTTTATTCCTTCTTTATTGTCTCTTCTTCAAGACTTCAACCGACCATGCCTGATGAAAGGTTTTACAATTAAATTCACATGGCCAATGGGCCACATTTTCCTTGACTTTTTTGTCAGATTTTGTTTTTTTCTCAACTTCAATAATGTATAATTTATTTATTGATTTTGAATATTAATATTAATATACTTTATTTTATTATACAGATTAATAATTTTATATAAAAATGGTGCTCATCTATTATATAAAAGTGAAGCCCATTTGCTAAACCAAGTTTTATTGATTTATGTTAATATTTATTTTATTCTAAAATATTCATAAAGATAATAAGAATATTCTAGCCATATTATCAATTGAGAATGAAATATTAGAACTTAAATATAAAATTTAATTAGCAATTTTACATCTCAAAATGCAAGAATAATAATCTTTAAATAAAAATATATTTTGATACAAGAAAAATATTACATTTTAACTTCTCGCCTTAGACCTCAAAATCTATTAAGCCGATCCTATGAGCTAGATTCCCCATTCACACTATATTTTTCTCATTAGTGTGAGATACTCATTTCAATATTACTAATATATGGAATGAATAAAAAATAATCTTAAAAATGATTTGTACCCTAAAAATATTGTTTGAATTGGCATGCCAAGCTTATTTTAATTATCAGCAATTCAAAATTTTCTGCAGTAAAAGTTAATTTAATTTACACATTAAACAGTCATTGATGTGAAAATTTAGCATATCAGTTAGTAGAAATAAAAAATATGCTTTAAAATCTCTTTTTACCGATATAACCCAAGGGCAAGTTGTGTATTGTTTAAACACAAATTAACCTGTAATTAAATTTATTAAATAAGAGTTGTTTAAATTTCTATACAGTTTTTTTGTTTTCAAACCACAATTCATTTCCTAGGCATCGAAGGATCAGTTGATCACCGCCACCACAGTCGTTTTTCTAATTCTTTCTTGCTTCAGGTTAGAGTCAAGGTAATTGGTGTGCGAAATACGGTATCAACAATAATGACGAAATTAAATAATGTAATTTAAGGAATAAAATATAATTTTCTCAATTTTTCCATTGACCCTTTTTAATTTCGTGTAGAATGGCATGATAGATTACTCGATCGTATTGAAAACTTATCATACGAGAGAGATCATATATTTAAAGGCATCATTACATATCTGATTTTTCACACATGCATCGCGCGGGATACTATATATATATATATATATATATATGTGTCAATATCATTAATTTCTCTTACTAAATCTATCAAAACTACTAAAGAAATTCAGATCTTCCATCAACTCGACCGAAAAATTCAGATCGACGAGGCTCCCTGATCCTTTTGCTCGCGTAAATATAAATATATATATTTCCCTTCTTTATTTTCACTCATTAATGACATTGAATTTGTCATTGTATGGAGCATGATGGATTAGGATCCTCCCACCGGCCGTCATAGAAAACAGTCGACGTTGGGTCACAGACAGGACAGTTGTGGTGGGGCGTATAGCAATAGGGCATCATGGGTATGTACTGAACTACAGGCTTCTGGTCGTCGGGCTTCTTCTGATCTTTATCGGCTGCAGGCTTCTTCTGATCTTTATCCTGCTTTGGGGGAGCAGGTGGAGGTCCGATGCTAACCACGTCAACATATTTCCCTGTTTTTTTTGTACGGAGAATTATTTCATATGGGTCTGCGTTGCCTGTAACTGTCAAAGTTCCCTTTGCTTCATCAACTTCTACTTTGTCAACACCTGCATACAGTACAGCAAGTAAATTTGGATCAAACAAAGAAAAAACAGTACTTGAACAGACGCATAAATGGAAGCTCTCGATCTTGATTAGTTATATATATATTCTGATATCATACCTTGCAGTGGAGACACAGCTTGGAGGAGCTCTTGCTTGCATTTTAGGCAGTTAATAATAACCTTCAGCTTTGTTATCTGCACCATGATGGAAGAACTCCTCCCTCTTTTCTCAAGATGATAAAATCTAGCTCTAGCTAAACACCTTATTTAAAGGAAGACTACTACTTTGAGGAGCAGAAGTAGTAATGGCGTGCCGAACAATAATAGGTAATATTTTGAACCTCATATGTACATTTTTTCAATACCTTATCCTACTATGATTATTTTTTATAAATTAACGTGATTTACGAAATTATAAAATTATTTTTATTATAAAATAAATATGACGAATTATATAAAATTATATCAATTTATAAAATTATTTTTATATAATCTCTTTATAACATCAACATTACTTAAATAAAAGGGCAGTGCTACAGCCCCCGCTGGGGGCTCCCGCTGGGAGCTACCGCTGGGGGATGTAGTATTATTTAATATATATTTTATTTAAATAATTTTTATATTGATTTTTTAATATTTTAAAAAAATAAAATAAAATAAAAATATATTAAGAAAATGTTTTTTTAATTCAAAAGTAAAAAATATATATTAAAAAATATTTTCTTAATCACGAAGTAAAATAAAAAATTATAAAAAAATATTTTTTTATAATTTTTTATTTTACTTCGTGATTAAGAAAATATTTTTTAATAATATTATGATTTTTTTAAAAATATTTAAAATAGTCATATTACAGCCCTCGTTGGGGCTCCCGTTGAGCTTAACATGTACTTTTTTATATGTAATTTTTTTTACACTTATAAATATTTTTAAAAAATAAAATAAATTTAAAATATCATTAAAAAACACTTCCTTAATCAGAAAGTAAAAAAAAAATATATTAAAAAACACTTCCTTAATCAGAAAGTAAAAAAAAAATATATTAAAAAACACTTCCTTAATCAGAAAGTAAAAAAAAAATCATTAAAAAACACTTCCTTAATCAGAAAGTAAAAAAAAAAGTAAAAAACACTTCCTTAATCAGAAAGTAAAAAACAAATCATTAAAAAATACTTCCTTAATCAGAAAGTAAAAAAAAAAACACTTCCTTAATCAGAAAGTAAAATATAAATCATTAAATATTAATTTTTATTCTACTTTATAATTAAGAAAATATTTTTAAATAATATTATAATTTTTATTTTATTTTTTAAAATATTTAAAATTATTAAAAATATCTATAAAAACAAATTTAAAATATATATATAAAAAAATGCTACAGCCCCAGCGGGAGCTCCCAGCGGGAGCCCCCAGCGGGGCATGTAGCATTTTCCTAAATAAAATACAAGCAAAATCTCCATGGAACCACCTAGTTAACAGAATTGGATCTTAGGCCGTCTTGACTTGACTTTATTAGTGTCTTTTAATTCGACACGTAAAGCCGTCCACTACAGTAGTACTATAACTGCAGTCCTAATTTAGTGCAAGTTACGATTTTACTACTTCGTTTCATAATTTCAATAAACTCATTTTATTTAATTACTATAATTTTTTTAATTTTTACAAAAAATAAAATAAATAATTTATTTATTTTAAATATCAAAACAAAAATAATATTAAAAAAATATATTCTTAATGTTAATCAATTTTAGAGTTATCAACCTAATTTGTATTTATATTTTATGGTTGTGGTGCATTTTATAAGTGATTCTCCATTTAAATATAGACATATGAAATTATCTTAAATATGGCGTACAAATATGTGTGATATTTGAGATGATACAATTTAAAATAAAAATAATATTTTTTCTAAAACGGTGATTTTGGATATTGCACCAATTTTTTGCCAATTAACAACTGAAAATATCGTATAGGAACACGATATTATTTTTTTTTTGTAAATAAATGGATTGAAATATTCTACTTATACTATATACATGTTTTTTTTTTCTTTAACAAATATGTAATATATGGATGATTGATAGAAGAATTCAATTAGTTTAATATAAATAAAAAATAAAAACAAAAATCGCCCAACGTTATAATATTAAGCTTTAATTTTTTTCCCCCACATGTTTTTGGGGTCATGGACTCAGGCCAGTTACGTACACACCCTCAGCGACTAGAGCCGCAGAAAAATTTGGTAACAAAACATCACAAAAAGATTTACATCTACTGTTATAAGAAAATTATTTATTTATGATGAATTATTTTTAATAAAAATATTTATTTTTTTATTAAAATAAATTTATTTTTATTTTAAATAATTATTATCATAATAAATAATCCATCATAAATATTTATTTTTTCGTATAAGATTATTTATTTTTTTGTATAAGATTATTTCACAAGGTGCAGTACACGTACGGGCTCTCTCACATACTGTTCGTGTGAGAGAATCCACTCGTGTCTCGTGAAATAAGCCCCTCGTACATGTACATTAATCATAAGAATCATGTGCATTTTATAATTTCCTAATAAATTTTACAAAAATTAACTATCATATCTTTAATTAGTAAAAAATCCAAACTTTATAGTTTCGAAAATTATTATTATTATTTTTACTTTAATAAATTTTTAAAAAAAAATTGATTAGGTGGTCTGACAGAAGATAATTCTCAAAAATATTTTAATTTAATTAGTATAATTTGTACGAAATATATCCATGAAGTTCAAAAGCCCTCGAGAGACATTAATTTTTCATGCCCTTCATCGTTCGTAGGCAAAACGTCATGGAGTGTGACGTGGGGAGTGAGAATATTTGGGCAGCAAGTCAATTAGGACCGTTCGATCGTTCTTCAACATTTTGTGCTGACCGGGTCTTTCACGGAGAAGATGATGATCTCGGCCTGTTCTCCTTTCTTTTGATTTGTTGTGTTTGGTTGACCAGTCACCAAACCTCGTTTTTCCTCACCTAAAAGTTTCTTTTCATTTTTGTGTTTCGGCGACATAGACTAATTTTTCCTCTTTAACCTAATTTTCCACGACTTCTCAATGTTACAATTAATTTAAACTTTCTAGAATCCATAATGAGACATTATATATATGAGAGAAAAATTTAGATAAAATTGTTATAATTTAATGTAATACGTTGAATTGTATATTTCTTTTAATTACAAAGTAAATGCAATGCACTATTTTAAATTACTTCAATTTATAAATTTTATTTTTGCATGATTTGTTTGTGAATGTATCATTTTTATCAATTTAAACTTTTTAGAATCATTAACGAGACATCATATTACGTAGTAAATTTTCGGCATGGGACTAAACACTCTATATTAATTAACACCTTAATTTACAATCTACTCATGTAATATAAGATTAATGAGAAATGATATTTGTCATCATGGCATGTGCGTGCGTAAGTGCCACGCAATCATTTTATAAAAAATTAGTAAATATGAGATTCACATACATTTTTTTTTTAATAGTGAATCTCACTATTTTTCTAAATGATTGTGCGATACTTACGCATTCTACAATTTGATATAGCATTACTCAAGATCAATTACTAAATTTTTTACAACTTAATTGGGATATTACCATCACAATCCACGCACCCACTTAGCTTTGTTTGATTATTAAACATATTTCAACTTATCATTACAACTTTTTCAAATTTTAATATAAAATATAATAAATAATTTAACTTTTTCAAATTTTAAAATAATAATAATATTAAAAAATAATATTCTAACAATATTTTATTATCTCAATTTAATTTAATTCAACTTAATTTAATATTCAAATGTAGCCTAATATAAGATTTAACATTTTTCTTAAACTAAGAGATTATTTAAGTATCTGGTCGAATCATGGTCATTAATTTAATCATATGATCGATGACTCAATTCGTGTGATTATCCAATGCTGTTGTGGTAGATCAAGCTGTTAGTTTTTCCCTTTGTACCTGATGTCCAGATTGGTACAATAAATTATGCCTTTGTACCTTTTGTCCGGATTCTTTTTATAATTGTTCACTGCAACATAATTTTTTGTGACGTTACAAAAGATAAATGATATTTTATTTTTACGTCCGAACATTACGTATATATTTAAATATTTTGGTTACTTATATACAAATGTTAAATGTTTTGAAGTCAACATTTAATATTAATTATAAATTTAAATTAAATATGATTCTAATTTAAAATTTATGTAATTTTTATAATTTATAATTTATGAATAAATCTAAAAAATTAATTTGTATTTATTTATATATACATAATTTATAAAATATAATTATATATATAAATAGGGTATGGGTATACGCAGAACTACAGGCTTCTGGTCGGGCTTGTTCGTATCTGCAGGCTTTGGGGGAGCAGGTGGAGGTCCGATGCTAACCACTTCAGCAAATTTTCCAGTTTTTCTTGTACGGACAATTATTTCATATGGGTAAAGTGGGTAAAGTAAGTTTGAATTAGATGAGAATTTTATATTTTATTTTGAAGTTTAAAATAATATATTTTAATATTATTATTATTTTAAAATTTGATAAAGATGTATTAAAATTTAAAAAAATTAAATTATTTATTATATTTTATATAAAAATTTTAAAAAAATATAACAATAAGATAAAATTTTATATTTTATTTTGTATCCCAATTCTGCCATAAGTCGCATATAACTGTTAAAAGTCCCTTTGCTCCATCGACTTCTACTTTTTCAACACCCGCAGTAAAGTAAGTAAATTTGGATCAAACAAAGAAAAAACTGTACCTGAACAGACGTATAGATGGAAGCTCTCGATCTTGATTAGCTCCCAGAGAAAAGTATTCTGACATCATACCTTGCAGTGCACAGACAGCTTTCAGGAGCTGCTGCTTGCATTTTAGGCAGTTAATATCAACCTTCAGCACTGTTCTCTGCACCATGATGGAAGAACTCCCTCCCTCTTTTTCCAAGACGATAAAACCTAGCTAGCTAAACGCCGCCTTCTTTGATCAAATTTACCCTTCCCTTATTTAAAGCAACTTTTCAATTTATTTAATTTTCATATAAAATAAAATAAAAAAATTAATTTTTTCAAAATTTAAAATAAAAATAATATTAAAAAATATATTCTAATAATATTTTATTTAATTTTTAACTTTAATTTCAATTCATTTCATTTAATCTCATCTATATAAAAAAAAAAAGATTAGAAACAGAAGTAGTACTAGCATAACGAATAGTGTTGGGTAATAGGAGTGAAAACTGAAGGTTCAGTTTCGGTCCAAAACCAATACTTGCACCGATATCTTGAAATGATGTGAATCTCGACCGAAACTGGCCGATGAATGGAGAGAAAACCGTCTACATCAGTCTCAGCATAACTCCGGTCGATTCGTCAGCGTCTTCGGTGGCGACAAAGGTGGCTGCAATTTGAGAGAGATGACGCTGCGAGCTGCAATATGCGAATTGAGAGAGAGCAAGAGAGAGAGAGAGAGAGAGAGAGAGAGAGAGAGAGAGAGAGAGAGAGAGAGAGAGAGAGAGAGAGAGAGAGAGATGGCGACAGAGGTGGCTGCGACTAGGTGCGTAGTGAGACACTGAGAGAGAGAGACGGTTGCGTGCGTTGTGCACCGTGAGAGAGAGATAGAGATTGAGAGAAAGGCGGGGCGGCGCTGTGAACTAAACTACTGAAGTGTGAAATTAGAAAGGAGAAGAAAGAAACGAGGAAGAAGAAGGGTGAGTGGGTGTGTTTAAACCCAGAGTGAAACGGCGCCGTTTGGCTTTAGTTTAAGCTAAACGGCGCCGTTTCCTTTATATTTTTTTTCCAATACTAAGTCTCTAAACGACACATTTTCATTCACTTAAGTGAAACAACGTCGTTTCATATATGTATAATTTTAAAAAAAAAACATTTCAAGTATCGGTCTGTTCAGTGGTCCGGTCTAGGCTCAAATCGGGACCGAACCGCTGGACATTGGTTCTGGCCAAATTCAACTGCCAGCCGACCAGTTCTACGTCAATTTTGGCTAGTTCTGAGCTCTAGTGGCCAATCTGAGTCGGTTCCAACTGATTTTACAGTTTCTTGTATAGCCCTATTGTGTAGTTGAACCTCCTGGATACATTTTTTCAAGACCTTGTCCTACTAGGGTTGTCTTTTATACATCATTTATTTTCTAGGTTTCAAGAAAATAAAATGAGAAATAATTTAATTATAAAATGATTATATAAAGTAATCTTATAAATTAATGTGATTTATCATAATTTATCAACTTATAAAATTATTTTTATTATAAAATAAATATAACAAATCACATAAAATTATGTCAATTTATAAAATTATTTTTATATACTCTCTTTATAATTATACTACTCAAATAAAATACAAACAGAATCTCCATGGAACCACCTAGTTGCAGAATTGGATCTTGGGCCGTCTTGACTTGACTTTGCTGGTGTCTTTTTATTCCACACGTACAGCCGTACTCCACTACAGTATAACTGCAAGCTTTTTTTTTTTTTTTGAATGGAACATACTCATCTCATTAATAAACGAACTTACAAATGTGACTTAACGATACAAGAAATTTCAATACACAGAAAATCCAGTTATAAGCCAATTAACTCAACAGATCTGTAGCTTCCCCTCACACAAATACATTTGCGGTGGACATTGTCTTAACTTCTAAACAAACTTTCTCGAAACAGAGAAAGCGCTCTGTAAAAACAGAACTTAAAGGTCCTCTCTATCCTCCCAGGGAAGAAGAGTACGGGACACTGCTATGGACATCAAATCCAAAGCCTATTCCTATTTTATTATAACTAAACTAACAAACAACTATCAAAAAATCACATTTACAACTACAAGACCACAAGCTCTGATGAGACCTCAGACGACACACCCACCGCAAGTATCGTCATTTCGAGCTCTGGTGGAACGAGCACCCAGCGTACATACAGACCACAACAGCCCGGCCGTATAACCACCGGCCGTAGCATCGCCCAACACTCTCGAAAGCCTTGCCCCGGATTACGTTCGATCTAAAGGGCCAAACCTCACTTGGGTCGAACAAAAGCAACACCAACATAAGAAACAAGACAAACTACAAAAAACTGAAACGGACAACAACAAAGAAACGAAACAAAAGACAGTACAAAAAAACAAAACGGATGAACAGTACACATTGATCGGCAATATTTCGTACAGAACTGTTCACGCTGGGAGGAAAGCCGACGGTCAGACTTGGAAGACCTGGAGCCAGCGGTTCCACAGCAACCGAGCGTGGTGTCGGTAGAGGGTTCCTCGGTGGCGCGTGAGGGCCACGCGCCAACGCTGTCCGGATTTTCGTCCCGCGCGTGCGGTTTACGCGCCACTCCGATGGACGCCGAATTTGGAGGTTTTGAAGATCGGCGGCTGGGCGTCACACCGATGGGGCGTGTGTAGAGAACTGGTGGCCGGAAGGGCTCGAATGGCGATCCTCCCTTATTCAGCCTAAGAACACAAAAAGAAATAAAAACACTACACAGAGGTTAAAACTAGACAGAGAAGAGGGAGAGAGCAAGGGGAGGGGGCGAGGAGCCGAAGCTCCCACCCCTTTTCAGCAGATCTTGAGGTTTTGGACGAGTTAGGGGGTTTTTCTTTCTCTCTGGCGGCTGCTTGGGCCAACTGCAAGCCTTTTGTGCAAGTTACGATTTCCTTTAAGAGTTATATTACTGTTAATCAATTTTAATGTTGTCAACCTAGTTTGTATTTATGGTTGTGGTGCATTTTTTAAATGATTGTCGATTTAAATATAAACATGTGAAATTATCTTAAATAGATGATAAAATTTAAAATAAAAAATAATATTTTTTTTAAATGGTGATTTTGGGTAATATTGCACCAATTTTATGCTAATTAACAACTGAAAATATCGTAGAGGAACACAATATTATTTCTTTTTGTAAATAAATAGAAGAAAAAAAAATTATACTCATAATTTCTACACCACATATTATATATATGATTTTTTTTCTTTAAAAAGTATGTGAAATATGAATGATGAGTAGAATAATTCAATTAATTTAGCATGAATAAAAAAATAAAAACAAAAATCACCCAACATTATAATATTAAGCTTACTGTTAAGTTCCAAATTCTTTAAGAATGACTATTGTATTGCCTTGGTCTCCTATATAAAAGTTGATTTAAGAGGTCAAGACAATTCAAAATACAACTCTAATTTACTTAAGAATGATTATTGTATTGCCTTAGTCTCCTATACAAAAGTTGGCCTAAAAAGACCAAGGCAATCTATTAAGTTGAATTCAAGTTTTTAATAAGTTGTATATATTTATATATAATATATATTTATATAAATATAAATAATAATATACTTTTATTATAAATTTGGGAGAGTGGAGGGCGGGACCCCAGGTTTTTCATGCAAGGCGGGGGCCCTCGCCCTCACCTGTGCCTTGCAGGATAGCCCGATCGCCCATGTGGGGGTGAGGCGGATGAGTGCGAGCCCTCGCAGCACACCCCTAAGCAAAAGGTAATAGCATGTGATGTGGGAAATGAGAATATTTGGGCAGCAAGTCAATTAGGACCGTTCGTTCTTCAACATTTCATGCTTGACGTGTCTTACACGGAGAGATGATTTATGCTTTCTTTTCATTTTTTGTGTTTGGTTGACCAAACGTACCTAGTTTTTCCTCACCTAAAAGTTTCTTTTCATTTTTGTGTTCCTGTGACCTAGACTAATTTTTCCTCTTTAACCTGATTTTCCACGACTTCTCAATGTTACAATTAAATTTATTTAAACTTTCTAGAAATATCATTAATGAGAGCAAAATTTACAAATTGCACAATTTTAAATTACATCAATTTATAAATTTTATTTTTATAAGATTTCTTTGTAAACCTATCATTTCTATTAATTTCTACTTTCTAGAATAATTAACGAGACATCATATTACATAGTAAATATTCGGCGTGGGACTAAACACTCTATATTAACACCTGAATTTAAATCTACCCATGTAATATAAGATTAATTATTGATTTTTTTACAACTTAATTGGGATATTACCCTCACAATCCACCCACTTAATATAAGATTTAACATTTTTCTTAAACTAAGAGATTATTTAAGTGTCTGGTCGAATCATGGTCATTAATTTAATCATACGATCGATGACTCGATCAATTCGTGTGGTTATCCTATGATGATGATGTGGTAGATCAAGCTGTTAGTATTTCCATTTCTACCTTTTTGTCCAGATTGGTGCAATAAATTATGCCTAATGCTTTCTATAATTATTATTTTTACTAAAATTATGTGCGTGTCTGAAAATTAAACTTGGATTGTTCCCATTGACTTGTACTCAAAAGAGAATTTCATGGACAATCAAGATTCTCTTAATTAAATTCTTATATGAATTTTAAAGTTTTAGTGTGAGACAAATACAAGGTCCAAATTTATTGTATAGGAGATGTTTGGATTAGAGATGGGTTGAGATGGGTTGAGATGGTTTGTGAATAGTAAAATAAAGTTGAATTATTTATTATATTTTGTGTGAAAATTTAGAAAAGTTATTTTAGAATTTGAAAAAGTTGAATTGTTTATTATATTTTGTGTGGAAATTTGAGAAAGTTGTAATAATAAGATGAAATGAGTTGAGATGAGTTGAGGTGGGTTTTGAATCCAAACCTCTTTCTAGTGTTGTTCTACAAGGCCTCATCATGTGTATCCTCCCACAAGACGAATGTATATTTCTCCACATGTTGTTGTTTTTATGAGGAGACCTATACTTCCAAACATTTGGCCAACCTCCACCGTTCTCCTACAGAATCTCATACACTTTCAATTTTCTCAAATTGCATTATTTCTTATACGAAATCAACACTTGTTACAAAATCTTATGCTGATAGGTCAAAGAGATAAATTTTATTATTTATATTATATCTCAATATTTTTCCACACGTGTGGACCGAGTCTAACAATTTCGTCGATCCTCACTCGGTGACATCTGCCCTTAGTAATTCACATATACACTATATGATGCCCTAATCCATTCCACACACATTAACTTCTTGTGCACTCGTAGCCATGCCCATCAATGACACAATTCCCTCCCACGCCCCTTTTGTTCTCGCCAACAGTACTTATCAGTTCACTCCCATTGAGCCCATATCAAATTTCCCCAATGACACATATAATGAGCCCATTTTACTAACTGAACACATTACACTTGTTGAAACCATTGCCCCCTCACCTACCTTACTTTCAATTGGTCAATTTGAATATTTCTAATCCCTCTCTACTCCGCCGACAGAGTATTCTACCAATATAAACCAAGTGCCTGGCCTTCGCAACTTATCACGGCCCCATGCTCACTCGATCCGAAGCCATGATTATCTACAAACCAAATTCAAAATATGCCAAACTTCATAATGTCATTATTATTCTCCAAGAGCCAAGAGTCCGTTTGGATACTAAGATTATATCAAAATATCTGTAAATAATAATGAAATAGTTTATAAACAATAATAAGAAATATAAGAATAGTAGTGAAGTAGTCTAAGGCTGGATTTAGATGTTGAGATGAGTTGAATTTTTTTATGAATAGTAGTGAGTTGAGATTATTGAATGAGTTTGGTGGGGTCTACTTAAAATGAGTTTGAATGTTAAAATGAGTTTAGATATATTTATGAGAAATTGTAAAAGAAATGGGTCCCACCATTATTCGGATACTGTTCACATGATAGTAAAAACAGTTATCTTCCGGCATCAAACACAGTTTGAGAGAGAGTCAATGGGTCAATGGGTCCCACAAATTAATGAGAAATAGAGAGAGTGTCGGGCAAATAAAAGAAAAAAAAGAGAGAGAAATAGAGAGAGAGTGTAGTGGGTCCCATGAATTATAGAGAAAGAGAGAAAGAGAAATAGAGAGAGGATGTCAGTGGGTCCTATTACTTTTTGAGAGAAAAGAGAAATGAAGAGAGAATGTGACTTCCACGAAGTCTGAACTGAAAGTAGCTTAAAATAAATACTAAAGTGTATTTAGATGTCAGAAGTATTCTAAAAATGAACTCATCATCCAAATGAAGCATTAAGAATATATGAAAATAGTTGTATTCTCAAACGTAGAAGAGTTTTCATTCCGTTTTAAAGCATGCATATTGCACTCGTGCCATGCATGAAGAATAAAAGGCTCTCCATAAAAAAATATTTGGACCCTCGTGCCCGACACTTTTGACAGGCATATATCATTACTGGTACATAGGTCTTTAAAGCCAAATTTAAAGTTGATTGTTCTCTCAATCGCAAGGATGATTGCTAGGCCTCCATCAAGTTGATGGCATTGATAAGTTTTTTCTCCTATCACTAAACCAAGTCAAACTGTTCTTAGTGTGGCTTTGGTTCGAAACTAGTATACTCATTAGTTAGACATAAAAAATGCCTTCTTAACTTGGTTTTTCAACCAAGTTGGTTTTTGCAGACCAACCTCTGGCTTTCAATGACCTTCCTAATCATGTTTGTAAACTAAATTGAGCAATCTATGATCTCAAATGGGCTCTCAATGCTTGGTTTGACCGATTTAGTACTTTTCTTTTGGAGTTTGGATTCTTATGTACTATTGTTTTTTAATATTTCTCATGTACTCATTTGTCATTTATCTCACAGATCTTATTTTTTACTATATATCGATGATATTATTCTAATCAGTTCTAATTCTACGTTATTTAAAGAGATTTTTTTTTGCTCTCAATTTTGAATTTGATATGAAAGATTAAGGGCCTATACATTATTTTCTTGGCATTCAAGTGACTCGAACCAATTCTTGATCACGCTTAAGATTCTACTAATACTTCTTCATATACTGATCCCTCACATTATCGGAGTATCCTCGACACTCTATAGTACCTCAACCTTCCCGAGATAAACTTAGCCTTTAGTGTCAACTTTGTCTTGCAATTCATGCACAATCCAAGAGAAGCTCACTATCAGATGGTCAAGTGCATTCTCCGCTATATTCAAGCGACCAAAGTTGAAGTTGTTTCAAACTATTCACTAGAACTGTCTACCTTCTTTGAGACTGATTGGATAGACTACCCTGAAACTTGATGGTCCAACATTGGTTTATGCACATTTATTGGCAATAATTAGGGATGACAATATGTAATACGACTCATGAACCCAACACGAACACGAACACGAACACGAACACGAACACGAACACGACACGAAATTAGAGGGTTTGGTTTTGATGTTAATAGGTTTGGGTCAAAACGGGTTGACCCATTAAGACAAGATTTATAAACGAGTCAATAACGAGTCAACCTGCTTAACATGAAATCAATATGTTTTGATCCGTTTAAAACTTATTTCAAAATCAAAATTTATTATTGTTAAGTTGTAATATTGATATTTCTCAGTATGCTTATGTTTTTATTGTTAGGATTGTAATTTTAGACCTATGCTCATATTTTCTATTGTATGGTTTGTAATATTAGTTTTATATAGGATAAAATTTGAAAAATATTGATGTATATTTTGCAAGATATTGTGGTTATTTAGAAATATAGATTTTAACCTTTATGTGAAATTATGTTAATCAGATCAAATGAATTATGCGTTTTAATTCAAACCATTTACATGAAACAAACGAGTTTAAATGAGTCATGTCGTGTTAACATATTTCTAATTAATTATTAAAAGAGTCAAAATGGATGACACGACACAACCAGTTATCTAAATGGGTAGGGGTGGGCAGTGGGGCCCCGCCCCCGCCCCCGCCCCCGCTGCCTCGCCCCGCTTCCGCCCCGCCCCTGCATGGGCGGGGTCCCCCGCCCCGCATAGAGAGGGCCTAGCGGGGGCGGGGGGCGGGATGACCCCAGCGGATGGCTTTGTTGAAGGCTTGGAACAAGAGGATCTGATGTCTTTTTCCATTACATTGTGGCTCATTTGGAAAAGGAGGAATGGCTTGATTTTCAAGGACTATTCTCTCATCCAACAAATATTAGCTAGCAATCAAGACAACTGGTGGAGGAGCTACATCATATTTCACAACAGAAGAGAACACAAACAACCACCTGCCAGCAGCTAACTAAATGGGAAACTCCACCCAAAGGCAGTTTAAAGCTGAATTGGGATGAAGTCATAGACAAAATAGCTTGCAAGGTAGGAGTGGGAGCAGTCATTAGAGACTGGCAGGGGCGAGTTCTGGCCACCCTCAGAATGAAGCATGATCTCTACCCGGATCCATTAATAGCAGAGGCATAAGCTGCTCTACAGGCCTCTTTATTTTGCAGGACCTCGGGCTACAAAGACATCATCATGGAAGATGATTCCTTGCAGGTTGTACCAGGTCTCAACTCACCAATGACTCAATCACTTATGCAGGCAAGTTACATAACAGAAACATATCTATATATATACATGCATAAATAACGCACGCCAGGTTGTGAAAGAGAGTAGTGGATTTGTTTACATTTAGAGAAGAATTCTTGGAGAAGTTGTTCAGATTGGATTGGATCGACTCGGACAAGAATTGGAGCTCCTTTAGCTTCAAGTCTGCCGTTCCGACGTAGAAAACACAGAGGGTTTTACCGACGTCCGTCATTTCAAACATTCCAAGTTCCAGAAGGAGTTAGAGAGTCTGATTTTCATAATTGAGAGGAAACAATCTTTTTGCAAAGCCAAAAAAAAAAGTGTGCCAAAATTTCGTAACGTTAAAACAAAACTACTGGCATTGGTTGGTTAGAGTGAAAAACTTTTTAATCAAACAAAACTTCTTCAAATCTAAAAGAAAATTATTTCAGTTTTTTATTCTAACATCCTTCAAATATAAATATTATTTTAATTTTTTATAAATTAATAAAAAAATATTTTTAAAATATTATTTTAATTTTATATATTAACTTTTATAACTTCCAAACCTTATAAACGACTTGACTGTCCACCCAAAAAAAAAAGCCTTCCAATAGAAACGTGCCACATATGCTTTCCATGGCAGCTACATTGTGACTGCCCCCCAACAGAATCCCAATCTCACACTTTAGATCTCAGTCCCTTTTGTTCCCCCTTGCTTCCACTCGCATGAGTCGCAGCTCCTTTCCCACCCGTAGTCCCTCCCCCATCCCACTCAGAAAATAATCACAACAGCCCCTCGTCCACCCCTCACCCACCTCTCGAAAAAAAAAAAAAAAACAAAATCCCATCATTCCCCCTTGCTCCCCCTCACAGCCCCTCGGCCACCTCTTGGCAAAACTGTCGGCAAAACTCTCAGAATCGTAAAGAGTGCAGATCGATGGCACATTCTCAGAATCACACCATTAACGACCACCTTTGAGCTTTGCAATTTCGTTGGGTATACATAACTTTCAACAAAATGCTTTTTGTGCATAAGACTCCAAAAGTCTCAAAAGCGGCAAAGTGATATCGGCTTGAAGAAAAACTTGCAGCAACAAATTCACTGCTTGAGGAAAATATTTAGCTTGAATACTTTTCGAGAAAGGTTGAAGAAATATCAGCAAGAAAAGAAAATTAAGGATTGAAAACTGAAATTAAAAAAATAAGGTTGAAGAAATATCAGCAGCAACAAACTGAAAAAGATAGGCAAATAATAGATTCCAGTGATCTCTAATATTATAATGGTCTTGTGTTTGGTTTCATACTAGGAAAATAATAGATTGCAGCTGGTGAGAAAGAGATGGAGACGGAGATTTTTGCATCTACGAACATATCTCCTACCCAAGAAGTACCCAAAGGAAAAAACCCAAATTGAAAATTATCATGTAAGTGGCTGAGGGGATGGCGGTGACGGACAATGGTGTTAAGGTTGTTGAAGTACACTCATGCGGCGGCTTGAACGATAGAAGCTACTGAAGCATTTAGGGTGTGATAAGGGCTCCAATCGATCTGGTGTAATAAGCTTCATGCTGGTAATTTGGTAGACTTGCTGATGTGTCGTAATTCTAACTGAAGGCTATTAAGGCCAAAAAGGCAGCTAGATCGGTCCAAAGCGGACTTGAAAAAATTTCTATTTGATTATTTTCAACTCAATTCTATCAAATAAATAATTGATTTTAAGGTGTTGTTTAAATAGTAAGTTGAGGAAATGAGATGTGATGAAACACTTTTACTATTCAAACGGGGCCTAAAATGATCAAAGTAGGAACTAAAAATATGAAAATCTAATTTAAGGAGCCTAAGAAATAAAATAAATTGAAGGTGAGAGGAAAGTGTGATATGTAAATAAATAAATATATATATATATATATATATATATATATATATATATACTAGGAAAGGATAACGTGCCCTGTACTTGTGTCCAATTTAATTTTAAATATTTTTTTGTTTTCTAATCAAAGAAATTACTTTAAAAAGTAGAAATTATGAATTATAGAAAAAAAATTCAGCTCATCATCTCTTATACTATATAGTAACATGTGATTTTTCATTTTTACCATTCAATTTAAACATATATATATTGATGTTTAAATATGTGTGTTTACACATCAAGAAAAAAAAATAAGAAATCATATATTGGTGTGTGGTGTGGAGATGATGAATAACATTTAAAAAAAAAAGCATTTTAAATCTAATATATTTATTTTAAATCTAGTCGAGGATTTTTAAATTGAGTAAAGTATTCGAAAATCTTCTAAATATTTTACCAAAATCATTTTAAATGAGGTATTTGTAGTGTTATTGAACAAAGACTAATTTTCAAGTAAACCTTTTTATATTTTGGAGTTTAAAAAATTATATAATTTTAAAAGATTAATTTATTTAAATGATTTTATTATTGTAAGAATATTATTTAATATTCATTAATTTATTTTATGTTCAGAACTCTCATTATTTAGATGACTCTATTCTCCTAAGAAATATTTATTAAAACTGATTATTTTATTTTATAATAAAAAATTTTAATTTTATATCAAGAATAAAAAATTTGAGTTTAAAATTTAGTTTATTTTTTTTTACCTTATCTATTTCTCTCTCTCTTATTTTTCCATGTATTATTTTCACCTCTTTTCCTTTCCCTCCAATCCATATGTGCCGAGTTCTCTCTTTTTCACATGTGAAGATCAAAAGTCTATAATACCCCCCTCTTTTCCTTTACCCCCAAACCATCTACTTCTCTCTCTCTCTCTTCTCTTCTTCTGCCGACATGGTCACCCAGTTTCTATCCAACCTTTTCACTTCCATACAACATTTATGATACTGCTTCGGTTACAACATTGATGGAGAGCACGTTCAGCTTGTTTTGGCGCAACTATCCAAGTTCATTTATCTGTGCAACTAAATGGATGATCCATTATTTCTCTCAAATTTGACTTGCAATCTGGGAGGTGGTCTTGTAATTTCTTATTACAATTTTATGAGCAATTGGTATAATAATTTTTAAAAACAATGAACAGACTATAGGTTAATAGTTAAGTCCAAAGTCACTCCATCTATATCTACATTTATTAAATAACTATATATTAAGAATAATAAGAGATCTAATAAATATATATATAGATTTATTTAAATAATTAAATAATTATAATTCATTCCCCGATGGAAATTTATAATTATACTAAGAAAAAATATTTATTTTGGAAGAAAATCTTCAATTTATCCCAAAACTGAAGAAACATTTAGGTTTAGAAAGTATATATTTTAATCAATCACTAAAAAGAAACCATTAATAGAAATAGAGGAAATTATATAGCTAACTACATATTTGTAGTAGAACACAAAAATTCAATTCAATATTTACAGGACTCAAAATTAAAAGATATAAAATACTGCACAACATTAAAATTTAATTTGTAAACATTTTCTTTTGATTGTTATGAAAGGAATAAAACACTATGCAACATTAAAGTTCATCTCTTTAGAGTTTTTATTTGCTTAAGAATTTTATGAAAATTCTATCAGTTTCGGAAAATAATATTCAAGACTATTTCTAATAAGATCTAAAATGCACTTGTAAAGTCCAAAGAAAATCTTATAAACCCAGCCCGCACCCCATTCCTTTTTTTTCTATTTCTTCCCATTCGGTCAGCCCAGCCCAGCCCATCCTTTTTTTCCTTTTTCTTCCCCCCTCCAGCCTTCCCTTCCCGAACCTTCTTCCCCCTCTTTTGATTCTCTCACTCTCTCTCTCTCTCTCCCCTCCTCAAACTCACTCTCACACACCTCTTTTTTGTAATCTATTTTTTGTTGGAAACCAGGGGTCTCTCTCTCTCTGTCCTCACGATTCTTCAACTGTGTCTCTCAAATCTCCTCTCTATGGGCATTTCCCGTGTTTGGCCTCAAAGAAAATGAAGAAAACTGAATGAAGAAAACTGTAGCCTAGGTCAGCCAACGAAGAACACAATTGTTCATCACGGGAAAGGTGGAGTGTTTTTCTTGTTCTTGTTCTTCTTTTCTTCTTCTAATCTGAGTTTTTTTTTTTGCTTCTTCAAATCTGAATGTAAGATTCTTTGAGATCCGAAGTTTTTTTCTTTTTTCTTTTTCTTGTTCAAATCGTGTATATGTTAACAGTCCGCACCTTGTAATGTAATCTAGGCTAAGGGAAATACAAATGAATAATGGAAGCAGTAGTAACAACAATGCACAGTGGGTGTTCTTATTTCTGGCTTTGTTCTTGTTTGGCTTTTGTGTATATGTGTAACACCCAGTCCAAACCAAGCCTGCTTTACAAAAAAACAAAAAAACTGTATTTGTAAGTAAGAAAAGCCCAATAGGGATTAACGAGTACTTTTTTTCATGGACTATGAGTAACGATTTTTTATTTTTTATTTTGATGGAATATGATTTTTCAATAGATTTCTCTAGGGTTTTATCTGTTTCCTATATATTTACACGTTCATCATCCTCAACCAAAAGCTAGAATAGCCGCTTCATTTTTTCTCCATCTCCTATCAGTTTCCCATTTCCGCCACACCACCTTAAGGTATCCATTGCCAAGCCACACAAAATTGTAGCCAGCCATCCCCGACGTTGCACCCTCACAATTTTTCCACAGCCAAGACCTTCTCCTTTTGCAGCATCACAAGCCCCAACCTCCATCCCCACGGGAAACCGACAGGCACCTAGATTCCCTTCCATAAACTGCAACCACCCACATGCACGGAAGACCACCACAAGTAGCTGTTGTGGAAGCTGCACGTCCTCTTTACCACCCGGTTAGCCCCTGTTTTTGCTCATCAAAACAGAGCACTTCGTTTCACCCCATCGTGAGCTGCGACTTTACCACCCAGCCGCTAACGTAGCCATTCTCCACCACCCAGCTCTTTGCACAACTCCTTCTCGGATGGTGAGCTTTCGTCTCTCTCTCTCTCTCTCTCTCTCTCAATTTCTCTCGGTTTATAGTGCTCACCCTTTTTCTCTCATCAGTTGGTCTCACCCTTTGTGCGCTCTCTCTCTCTCTCTCTCACATTAGTTGATCTCTCCCTCTCATCACTCTCTCCCTCTAACCAGTGTTTTGCCGCAGCCCCTACCGCCGTAAACAACTGCCCCACTTGCCGCCTTCGTGCCCTCCATCGCTCGGTGAGTATGGCTCCATACGAAGTTATACCGTTATGTATATGAATCTCCATTATTCCAAAAGAGCCCTTATGTGTTTTGTTTAATCCCTAAAATACCCTTATCATCATACTAATTATAAGTTGATCATGTTTTGGTCTATATATATTAGTAGCTTTTGTTTTAAATACAATATTTTATAAAGAAAATAAATAAAGATTTGAGATATATTGTTAGTGATAATATATTTTTAGAAGTACATAGTAGGTGCAAGATTTTATTTTGAACTGTTTAAAAAGAAACTAATTAGTCTATTTTTATGAAATGAAATTTTTACTTTCCTAATTTTTAATCAGTTTTGTTATGATTATGTGAAGAGAATTTTTAAACTAGAAATGTATTCTTTTAGCATAGTTGTATTTAGAATAATATTATTATGCAATTTAGAAATGAATTAGAGTATAATATTTAGAGGAATTATGTAGATATTGAGGAATTTGGAAAGTTATGATACTTTAGGGTTAAGAGAAATTTCAAGTTTTGAGAAATTAAAGTACATCAATTTTTAACATTTTAGGTTAAGTATTGAATTGCGTGTTTGACGAGAAATTTACGAGTATCACGCGACTATTTTATAGGTGACAAGTAATTTTCGTTCAACATTGTTTTGAAGAAATTCAGAAAGTTAAGAAGTCCAGGTAAGCGGGGTTCCTATGCTAGACTTTGTATAAAAATAAAATGGGCTGTGGTTGATTTTTGAAAAATATGTATGTTTTGTTATGAAAAAAAAATTGAAAATAACCTCAGTTATTTGCTCTATATTACTCATGAGATTCGTAAGAAGGAGAAGAATATTTTTGTCATGACTGGTGTAGACATGAGCTATTTTTGTGCATTATGTTTCTGATATGAAAAAGAGCGAATATGAGTTTTTTTTATTTTTTATTTTATTTTTTTTAAAGTTTTGTTTTGATGAAATAAAGATGTTTTGATGCATGAGATCTAAAAGTTTTGTTGTAAATAAATGAAGATGTTTTGATTCTATTTATTTCAAACATGTGAATAGATCTGAAGCTGTTCAGTTTTTGGCTTTTGATATGAAGTGACATATGAAAACTTTGGCAAGAGATTTTGATTTTGTATTCTGGTTAAGTTTGATTATGATGTTCTGTTCGGTTTTCGGTTACGACCCAATCACGGGTGATAATAGTGGCATACGACCCAACCACGTGTTACAATAGTGGATATGGCCCAACCAAAGGTTATAATAGTGGATATGGCCAACCACGAGTTATAATAGTGGATACGGCCTTTCTACGGGTTATAATGGTGGTTTATAACCTTACCACGATGGTTAAACATAGTATACGGCCCAACCAAGGGTGATAATAGTGGATACGGCCCTTCCACGGGTTATAATAGTGGTTTATAACCCTACCACGGGGGCTAAACAAGCTATATGGGCCAGCCATAGGTGATAATAGTGGATACGACCCTTCCACGGGTTATAATGGTGGGTTATAACCTTACCACGGGAGTTAAACCTGGTATATGTTCCGATGTATTGCTATGATTGATGAAGATGAGGTCTCAAATGTTGATCTGTCAAAGGATTTTTGAATAAGAATATTTTTTAAAAGTTTCGCTCCGATAATTATGATCACATGTTTTCTATTTTGGATTCTGAAAGTAAATGTTTCTGATTCTGTATTCTGAAAGTAAATATTTTGTTCTGCATTCTGAATGCTGAAAATGTTCATGTTTACATACTAATATATGTTATCTGCTTATTGAGTTGTTGATAACTCACCCCTTATCTCCATAATATTTTTCAGATAATTTTGATGCCTCAGCTGGAAGTCAAGAGTAGGAAGTATTAGCATGATTTGATGATCATAGAGGAATAAGTGCCAGAGGGTACAAGTTTTTACTTGAGAGTCTTATTTAGTAGGTTGATGATTTTATATTATTTGGTATTTGGAGTATGGATATTTCTAAATCTTTATGGAGTTTTTAAATTATTTCATTGAATTATTTATTTGGTGTCCTAGTGGAGGAACATATATATTTGGTTTGAATAAATGGATTTGTATTTTGATGGAGAATTTGGAGTATATAACCATGTTATGAGAGATGGTTTTAGGTTATAAGAGCTAACTCTCCAGACCTCCGGGAACGGGGCATTACAGTTGGTACCAGAGCAAGGTTTGAAATTTTGCATACTACAATAAGGTGTTTGAGCCTTTGAGGACATTTAAGGTTTTAGAATTTTTTTTTTTTTAGGCATTAGGATATGATTTTGAAGATATTTGGTTTGAGCATTTGCAGACTCATGGTAGGTGGCCTACAAAATTTGAGGTTTTAGAGTTGTCGATTTTAAGAAATGATGTTTTTTTTTAAGACATTTGAGGTCTTAGAATTTGCAGGTGTCAAGGATTGTGTTTTATAGAATTTGAGGTTGTAGATTTGGCAGACGTTAAGAGTTAAATTCTTGACTTTTGAGGTTTAATTTCTAAGGACGTATGTATGTCTAAAGTGATGCTAGGTTTATTATTATAGATGGTAATGAGAGTTTTATGAGTTTATTAAAGATATTGTTAGGATTGGGTATTTCTTAAATAAAAAAAAAAAAGGAAATGATGAATGTTTTTTGAAATATTTATTTTACATGTATAAGTTTTTATTGGTACATTTATATATATATATATATATATATTTCTTCTTTAGAATGCTTAACCAAGCTTAAGCTCATAGGATGGAAGCTCGTCGCTGAGTTCGAAATCTTGAGGATTTGAATGAAAACAACAATGAGCAAGGCTGTACATTCGAGCAATTTAATCATAGCGGAGGATTGGATTCAAGACATGGAAGAAATATTTAGTATATTGGAGTGCGCAGATCAGCAGAAAGTACAATTCACAGCCTTTAAATTGACTAGGGAAGTTAAAAGGTGGTGTAATTCTGAGAAAGCCATCAGGGAAGCTGAAGGGACATGAGTAGTTGGCTGGCCTTACTTTAAGCAGAATTTCTTTGATCGTTTCTTCCCTAAAGCGGACAGGGAAGTTAAGGTTCGAGAGTTCACCAACTTGGTGCAAGGGACCATGATTGTGCGCCAATATGTTGCAAGATTTGCTAAATTATGGCGCTTCGCCTCATACCTGATGAAGAGAAGAAGGCCAGAAAGTTTGAGGAGGGTTTGAATCACAAGATATATGAAGGAGTGATGGTCCTACAAATTCAGAGTTTTTCAGAGTTAGCGCATAAGACGATGTTGGTTGAGCAGAATCTTAAGAGAGGTACTGAGTTGCAAGAACAGAGAAAGAGAGCTACTCCACAAGGATCCTCTAGTATGGACCAAGGGCCATGGAAGAAGAGAAATAAGGGGAACAACTCAAATCAGAGACAGATGCAGAGAAATCAACCGAATAACCACTGTAAGTTTTGTAACCGTACACACACTGGAGAGTGCAAAAAGGAAATGTGGGCATGTTTTCGATGTGGTAAGATTAGTCATTTCATTAGAAAATGATCCTTACTGTCGGACGACAAGAATAAGCCCAACACACCTCTATGTCCCCAATAGACGACACAGGGAAACAATCATCGTAGAATGGGACCGGTTCGAGTGTTTGCACTGACATCTGAAGATGCTGAGGACGATAACAATGCGATCACAGGTACCCCATTCTTTTTCTCCTTGGAAGCTTTTTATTGTAGTTGAGTTGGGATTAATCATGCTTGCATAGAACTTTTCAAGTTGTATAGTTTAGAATATTGAAGTTTGGTTGAAGAGGTTTTTCAAAGGGATTAAACACAATATTTTATATCTACAAGGCTCTAGCTTTAGGTGTTTGATGAGTTAGTATGTGTTTGGAAGTGAGAAGTTTAGGAAAATTTATGGTTGAAAGTAGATTTTTTGAGGATTCAGGAATTTGTGAATTGAAGTTTCTTAGGACTTAAGTTTGGAACTTTTGATTGTACTATTATTTTGGAGTGTTTAAATATTCTTTTTGGGAGTTCTCTTTTAGTTATTTGTGAGGTTTAGCTAGAAAAGAAAAAGTGGGATTATTATTAGGCTTTAATTTCATTGTGGAAATGCATATTTTTTACTCGAACTAGACCTTGAGGTGTACGACGATTGACACTAGGTGTGTGAATATGGATGGCAAGAGGATTAGGAGATATTTAAGGCACCAGCCACAAAACATGGGAAAGTTAGAATTTTCGATTGTTAGGTTCGACATAATTGTTGAGGAAAAAATTAGTCTTGGAAACACTTTGCTTAAGTGCAGCAAATTTCGAGGATGATTTTTTTTTTTTAAGGAGGGGAGGATGTAACACCCGTTCCCAGCCAAGCCCGCTTTACAAAAAAATGGGATTTATAAGTATGAAAAGCCCACTTGGGATTAACGAGTACTTTTTTGTAGGGACTACGAGCCCTGCTTTTTTTTTTATTTTTTTTTTTGACGGAATATGATATTTCAATAGATTTGAAAATTAGGTTTAAAATCTTTTAATGGATCAAGTGGATTTTCATCTGGAAAATTCATTGGACAATGTAACTTTTTTGTTAGGATGAATTGTGAGCCAAAACTTAGGCAAAAAGCCTATGCATTAATCCCATACAAGATCCAAGACATGAGCCAAATTATTTTAGGCTAAAGGGCCCAAGCTCGTGGAAACAATATTCCTAGACTCCACACATGCACGGTTTCACGTTTGCATTTCCCTCTTCATGCACGTCTCCCTTTCCTTATTTTTCTCTAGGATTTATCTGTTTCCTATATATTTACACGTTCATCATCCTCAACCAAAAGCTAGAATAGCCGCTTCATTTTTTCTCCCTCTTCTATCGGTTTCCCACTACCGCCGCACCACCTTAAGGTATCCATTGCCCAGCCACGCGAAATTGTAGCCAGCCATCCCCGACGTTGCACCCTCACAGTTTTTCCACAGTCACGACCTCCTCCTTTTGCATCATCGCAAGCCCCATCCTCCATCCCCACGTGAAACCGACAGCCACCTAGATCCTCTTCCATAAATCGCAACCACCCACACACACAGAAGACCACCACAAGTAGCTGTCGCGGAAACGTCCTCTTCACCACTCAGTTAGCCCCTGTTTTTGCTCATCAAAACAGAACACTTCGTTTCGCCCCACTATGAGTTGTGGCTCTACCACCCAGCCACCGACGTAGCCACTGTCCACCTCCCAGCTCTTTGCACAACAACTTCCTGGACGGTGAGCTTTCGTTCTCTCTCTCTTGATTTCTATCAGTTTGTAGTGCTCACCTTCTTTCTCTCATCAGTTGGTCTCACCCTCCATGCGCTTTCTCTCTCTCTCTCTCTCTCTCTCATTAGTTGGTCTCTCTCTCTCATCACTCTCTCTCTCTAACTAGTGTTCTGTCGCCGCCCCCACCACCGTAAACAACCACCCAACTCGCCGCCTATGTGCGCTCTATTGCTTGGTGAGTATGGCTCCATACGAAGTTATACTCTTATGTATATGAATCTCCGTTATTCCAAAAGAGCCCTTATGTGTTTTGTTTAATCCCTAAAATACCCTTATCATCAGACTAATTATAGGTTGATCATGTTTTGGTCTATATATATTAGTAGGTTTTCTTTTAAATAGAAGATTTTATAAAGAAAATAAATAAAGATTTGAGATATATTATTAGTGATAACATATTTTTAGAAGCACATAGTAAGTGCATGATTTTATTTTGAGCCCTTTAAAAAGAAACTAATAAGTCTATTTTTTATGAAATGAAATTTTTACTTTCCTAATTTTTAATCAGTTTTGTTATAATTATGTTAAGAGTATTTTTAAACTAGTGATATATTTTTTTGGCATAGTTGTATTTAGTATAATATTATTATGCTGTTTAGAAATGAATTAGGGTATAATAGTCGGACGAATTATGTGGATATTGAGGAATTTGGGAGGTTATGATACTTTAGGGTTAAGAGAAATTTTAAGTTTTGTGGAATTAAAGTAGGTTAATTTTATAACATTTTAGATTAAGTATTGAATTACGTGTTTGACGAGAAATTTATGAGTATCACGTTACTATTTGATATGTGACAAGTAATTTTCGTTCAACATTTTTTTGAAGAAATTCAGAAAGTTAATAAGTCCAGGTAAGCGAGGTTCCTATACTAGACTTTGTATAAAAATAAAATGGGCTAAGGTTGATTTTTGGAAAATATGCATGTCTTGTTATGAGAAGAAATTTGAAAATAACCTCAGTTATTTGCTCTTTATTACTCATGAGATCCATAAGAAAGAAGATTATTTTTGTCATGACTGGTGTAGACATGATCTAGTTTTTTTGTATTCTGTTTCTGATTTGGAAAAGAGCGAGCATGAGTTTTTATTTTTTATTTTTTTTAAAGTTTTGTTTTGATGAATAAAGATGTTTTGATGCATGAGATCTAAAAGTTTTGTTGTGAATAAATAAAAATGTTTTGATTCTATTTATTTCGAACATATGAAATTATCTGAAACTGTTCAGTTTTTGGCTTTTGATATGAAGTGGCATATGAAAATCTTGGCATGAGATTCTGATTTTGTATTTTGATTAAGTTTGATTATGATGTTCTGTCCGGTTTTCCGTTACGGCCCAGCCACGGGTAATAATAGTGGGATACGGCCCAACCACGTGTTATAATAGTGGATACGGTCCAACCATGGGTGATAATAGTGGATACGGCTCAACCACTGGTTATAATAGTAGATACGGCCAACTACTGGTTATAATAGTGGATACGCCATTCCATGGGTTATAATGGTGGTTCATAACCCTATCACGGGGGGTTAAACATGGTATACTACCTAACCACGTGTGATAATAGTGGATACGGCTATTCCACAGGTTATAATAGTGGTTTATAACCCTATCACGAGGGTTAAATATGGTATATAGTCAAACCACGGGTTATAATAGTGGATACGACCTTTCCACATGTTAGAATGATGGATTATAACCCTACCACGAGGGTTAAATATGGTATCTATCCCGATGTGATGCTCTGATTGATGAAGATGAGGTCTCAAATTTTGATATGCCAAAAGATTTTTGAATAAAAATGTTTTCTGAAAGTTTCGCTCCGATATTTTTGGTAATATGTTTTTGATTTTGCATTCTGAAAATAAATGTTTCTGATTCTGCATTCTGCAAGTAAATATTTTGTTCTGCATTATGAATACTAAAAATGCTTATGTTTACATATTAGTATATGTTCTTTACTTACTGAGTTGTTGTTAACTCACCCATTATCTCCATAATATATTTCAGATAATTTTGATGCCTCAGCTGGAAGTCAAGAGTAGGAAGTATTAGCATGATTTGATGATCATAGAGGAATAAGTGCCAGATGATACAAGTTTTTAATTGAGAGTCATATTTAGTAGGTTGATGATTTTATATTATTTGGTATTTGGAGTTATGGATATTTCAGAATCTTTATGGAGTTTTAAATTATTTCATTGAATTATTTATTTGGTGTCTTAGTGGAGGAATATATATATTTGGTTTGAATAAATGTATTTGTATTTTGATGGAGAATTTGGAGTATATAAACATGTTATGAGAGATGGTTTTAGGTTACAAGAACTAACTTTCTGGACCTCTAGGAACAGGGTGTTGCAATATGGATATTGTGTTTTAGTGATTTCGTAGAAATTTCGAATTCTTAGAAATCTTCCTCCTCAAATCGGAGGGGTTGATTTTTTTCTTTTTAAATCTGGGTGTAATGTTCTCTAATGAATGATTTTTGTAATTGTTCTTGTTTATGTTTTTATAGAAATTACATTTCTCTAATTTCCTTTGTTCTCATGTACACGAGTATGAATTTATGAAAAAATAATGGGAAACTACTATTCATCTCTGATTCACACTTATTGGACGAAACAACGGCTGCGAGTGGGAAACGTAAGAGAGATTGAGACAGAGCTGCTGCTACTTGAAGAAGGGCTTCTATCTGGCCTGGTCCATGTCTACCAACGGCGGCAAGTCACGCAAGGCAAAGAGAGAGAAAAGAGAATGTTTATGAATTGAGAGAGAAAACTCGGGTGGAAGAGTCAGAGAGCCGACAATGAGAGAGAGGATTTGTGTTGTGTGCAGTATAAAAGGAAACATAATGTAATTTTAGAATACAAGTAAGGGTAAAATTGAAAATAAAAATGTTAGACGAAAATACTGTCCACGCAACATTCGCATTTATATATATAGTAGATATATTAAAAAAGACATGTTGGAAAAAGGCAACCGGTGAAAATACTAAATACTCCCTATATTAATTTTTTTTAGTACTCACTGTGTTGAAATTTATCTTACATCACGATGACATGTAATTATATTTATAATGAATTTTTTATCCAATTGCTCTACACTACATACTTATTGATATGAATCATTTACTTATTATTTTTTATTTTTAATAAGTGTGTGATGTAAGACTATTAACTAGAATTTTTTATTTTTTATTTATAAGTGTATGAGATTCACAGTATTTCTCATTATCTTGACACTCTTAAATAATAAATTGAGTGGATAAAAAATAAACTTCCAAAAAAATATTTTCCAACTTTTATTTTTTGGATATTCTCTAGATAATTAATTCCATCACAAGTTTACTGTTCATCATCAACTTTATGAGCTAGTAGGGCTGGCAATTCCATAATGTGAGTTAGGCGGTTGCCTAAGGCCCTGCAATGAAAGAAGGTCCAAAAAATACTAAAAGTTAATTATTAAGAAAATTAAAAAAAAAAAAAAAAAATCTAAACTTAACGTTGGTAACCTTGAAAATTGAAAAAACCCAATTGTTAACTCCACGGTAAAAAAAAGATAGACGTTAATAGGCTTTATATAGACTTTGCAACTTCATTTAGAAAATCTAAAAGTCACAATAAAATCTCAAAAAAGACGTTCCAATCCATTTATGAAAAAAATTTCAGAACATCTCAAGAACTCTCATTTTATACCTGAAATTTATAAATTTTATTTCATTTCTCTTGTACTCTAGACTCTAGTCTACAATCTCTAATCTAACTCTCTTGCATCCATCTTGCTCGTATTTGGCACTAGCAGCCTCACTCATCGCTGCATCGCACTTACAGGCATTGAGCGGCATCTCTATTGTGCTATGGTCAACGAAGGTAAAAGTAAAACTGAAAAATTTGTGTTATATATAGTGTAAAATTTTATAGTAGTAAAACAACCACGTGACTTATCTTCTAGTCTCTAGAACACCCTTTGTTCTCTTTTTTTATTGTCTTCTTCTTCATGACTTCAACTAACCATGCATGGCGACTAGGGGTTATATAATTGAATTCACATGGCCAATGGGTCACATATTCCTCGATTTTTTTGTCAAATTTTGTTTTTTTTTTCTCAACTTCTATAATGTATAATTTATTTATTGATTTTGAATATTAATATTAATATATTTTATTTTATTGTATAGATTAACAATTTTATATAAAAATGGTGCTCATCTGTTATATAAAAGTGAAGCCTATTTACTAAACCAGGTTCTATTGATTTATGTTAATATTTATTTTTTTCTTGAATATTCATAAGCATGGTAAGAATATTCTAGCCATAATATGAATTGAGAATGAAATATTAGAACTTGAATATAAAAATTTAATTAGCAATTTTACATCTCAAAAAACAAGAATAATAATTTTTAAATAAAATTATACTTTAATACAAGAAAAATGTCACATTTTAACTTCTCGCATTCGGCCTCAAAATCTATTGAGCCAGCCCAGTGGGCTAGATTCCCCATTCACACTATATTTTTCTCATTTGTGTGAGATACTCATTTCAATATTACTAATATATGGAGTGAACAAAAAATAATCTTAAAAATGATTTGTACCCTAACAGTATTGTTTAAATTGGCATGCCAAGCTTATTTTAATTATCAGCAACTCAAAATTTTCTGCAGTAAAAGTTAATTTAATTTACACATTAAACATGAGTCAATGATGTGAAGATTTATCATATGATCAGTTAGCTAGTAGAAAAAACAAAAATGCTTTAAAATCTCTTTTTACCGATATAACCCAAGGGCAAGTGGTGTATTTAAACACAAACCTGTAATTAAATTATTAAATAAGAGTTTTTTAAATTTCTATAGAGTTTTTTGTACGTAGTCCTTATTCTCAAGCGGCGGGGCTTGAAAATTAAGGCACGTTGATATTAATAGTTTGATTTTTCTAAGAATTAGATCACTTTATATAATATATATATATTAAAGGCGATTGGTGAAACACGACATCAACAACAATGACGAAATTAAATAATGTAATTTGAAGGATAAAGTATAATACTAGAGATCATATAATATATTAACGGCATCATTACATATCTGATTTTTCACACGTACATCGCGCGGGATATATACCATGTCAAGTATATCATTAATTTCTCTTACTAAATGTAAATATATGTATTTCCCTTCTTTATTTTCACTCACTAATGATATTGAATTTGTCATTGTATGGAGCATGATGGATTAGCTGGATCCTCCCACCGGCCGTCATAGACAACAGTCGACGTTCGGTCACAGACAGGACCGTTGTGGTGGGGCGTATAATAGAAATGAGGTATGGGTATGTACTGAACTACAGGCTTCTGGTCGTCAGGCTTCTTCGGATCGGCCGGCTTCTTCTGCCCTTCATCCTGCTTTGGGGGAGCAGGTGGAGGTCCGATGCTAACCCCACTTCAACAAATTTCCCTGTTTTTTTTGTACGGACAATTATTTCATATGGGTCTGCTTCGCCTGTAACTGTCAAAGTTCCCTTTGCTTCATCAACTTCTACTTTGTCAACACCTGCATACAGTAAAGTAAGTAAATTTGGATCAAACTAAGAAAAAACAGTACTTGAACTGACGTATAAATGGAAGCTCTCGATCTTGATATCATACCTTGCAGTGCAGACACAGCTTTGAGGAGCTGCTGCTTGCATTTTAGGCAGTTAATATTAACCTTCTGCACTGTTTTCTGCACCATGACCTCCCTCTTTTCCCAAGATGACTACTTTGAGGAGTAGAAGTAGTAATGGCGTGACGAACAAGATTGGGTAATTGAACCTCCTACACACATTTTTTCGAGACCTTATCCTGCTATGGTTGTCTTTTATACATCATTTGGTCTCGACAAAATAAAATGAGAAATACAAAGTGATTGTACAAAATTTTATAAATTGGTGTGATTTATTATAATTTGTCAGATTATAAAATTATTTTTATTATAAAATATATTTGATAGATCACATAAAATCATATCAATTTATAAAATTATTTTTATATAATTATTTTTATAAACGTAGATTACTTAAATAAAATGCAAGCACAATCACTACTCAAATAAAATACAAGCAGAATCTCCAGGGAACTACCTAGTTAACAGAAGAGCAATATTAGGTACAGTCTTTAAATACAGACTGCAATGTAAGTCTAGGTTATTTTAATTTTAAAATTTTTTAAAATTATAAAATTATCCATCCTAAAATGATATTTTCTCTTATTTAATAATGTGTCTCTATATACAATCCTCACTTGAGAATTATAAATAGAATTTCTCTTAACAGAATTGGATCTTGGGCCCATCTTGACTTGACTTTTTTGGTTTCTTTTTATTCCACACGTACAGCTGTCCACTACAGTACTATAACTGCAAACCTTAAGTGCAAGTTACGATTTTCTTATCTCGTTTGTTTTCGGTTTTTTTTTTTTTTAATTTATCTCATCTAATTTTTTTTAATTATTATAATTATTTTAAATTTTTATCTAAAATAAAATAAATAATTCAATTTTTTAAATATCAAAACAAAAATAATATTAAAAAAATATATTGTTAATATTAATCAATTTTAGAGTTATCAACCTAGTTTGCATTTATATTTTATGGTTGTGGTGTATTTTTTAAGTGATTGTACATTTAAATATCTATAGACAAATGAAATTATCTTAAATATGTCAGTACTAATATATGTGATATTTGAGATGATAAAATTTAAAATAAAAATAATATTTTTTTAAAAACCGTGATTTAGGATATTGCCCCAATTTTAAGCCAATTAAACATCTGAAAATATCGTATAGGTATAAGGGAAGTTGATACAAATCAGGAAAATCAAAGAAGTTAAGTCACAGCCAAGAATCATGGACATTACTGCTGCATTTTATCTTACTGTCTATTTGCTGTATCTTGCCGAGAATCATGTGATATAATTTTGTAATTCTGTAATTAGCAATTACTGTCATTACTGTCATTAAGTTTGTATATTTCCTATATTAGAATTGTGTCCTGTATAAAGACATTGTCTGAATCAATAAAATGTGTGAATGAAGTTTCCATTGAAATCATCCTGGTGTTTCGGTTTCTATATGGTATCCAGAGCCTAAACTCTAACGAGACCTTGATTCCTATTTTTTTTCTTTTCCTCTTCGTTCCTGCAATGGCTTCCTCAAACCCAACCAACCAAAACACTCAGCCACTCTCTTCCCCCGATACATCACTTGTTGTTTTCAATATCACTACTCAAATCAATGAGAAACTCACACCTTCTACCTTTCCCCAGTGGCGTGCCCAATTTGAAGCTCTTCTAATTGGTTATGACCTCATGGACTATGTTAATGGTGATTCTCTGTGTCCACTCTCCGATGGTACCTCGTCTTCCATCTCTCACAGAAATCGTTGGGTTCGGCAAGACAAACTTATTTTAAGTGCTGTTCTTGCCTCTACATCCCCTACCATTACCCCACTCATCGCCACTGCCAAGACCTCTCATGAGGCCTGGAAAAAATTAACAACCATGTATGCAAGCAGATCGCGTACAAGAGCTATGCAACTCAAGGAAGAAATTACCTTGATCTAGCGTGGAAATCGATCCGTTCCATATTATTTACATGCTGTCAAAGCTCTCGCCGATGAAATCGCTCTCATAGATCACCCAATCTCTGATGACGATCTCACTCTCTACGTACTCAACAGCTTGGGTCCCGATTTTAGGGAAATTGCTGCTCCCATTCGGGCAAGGGAAAAATCACTTTCCTTTGAAGAATTACATGACTTGCTTGTGGGACACGAACATTACTTGAGGCGAATGGAAGCTGCGACCCAGCAGCTTGTTGCTGCGGCTAACTTCACGAGCAGGAAACCTGGTTCGTCTGGGGGTCAATCTCAAAAAGGCTTCAATAAGTCGAATGGGCCCTCACTGCAACAGGGCTCAAATCGTTACTCTCCTGGACAACCCAAGGACCAGCGTCGCTTCAGTCCAAATCCGGGCAAGCCCAATTCCAATCAACGGTGTTTTACTCCTAAATGCCAGTTTTGTGATCAGTTGAGCCATATAGCTAAGACTTGTCCACAGTTGCAGCAACATGAAGTTACGGTAAATTGTGCCACCTCCTCCAATGCCAATGAAAATAAATGGCTCCTTGATTCAGCAGCTTCGCACAATATTACTAGCGATCTCCAAAATTTATCTATCCATTCAGAATATGATGGAACTGATGAAGTTGTTCTTGGTGATGGTACAGGTTTGGCAGTCTCACACATTGGTTCTCTAGCCTTACGTTCACCCAAAAAAACTTTTTATTTGCGTGATACACTTTGTGTTCCCACTATTCACAAGAATTTAATTTCTGTTCATCACTTTACCAAGCAAAATAATGTTTTCATTGAATTTCATCCGTCTTATTTTCTTGTGAAGGAACACAACACGGGGGCGATATTACTAAGAGGTGCATGTGAAAATGGTGTCTACATGTTTCCGACATCACCGGTGGCTTCAGTTCCTAAAATGGTTGCTAATGTGCATGAACGAATCTCGATTGACGGATGGCACAAGCGTCTTGGACATCCATCACTCAAAATCGTTCAAAATCTTGTCAAACGTTTTTCTCTTCCGCTCACAACAAATAAATTGTCCTTTTTCTGTACTTCTTGTTTTATTAATAAAGCACATCAACAACCTTTTCGTTCTACTAGCTTTCAAAGTCATGCTCCTCTTGATATTATTTACACCGATGTTTGGGGTCCCGCTCATAATATTGGCCTAGATGGTTCTCGGTATTATCTCATTCTTGTTGATCATTATACCAAGTACATGTGGTTCTATCCTATGGCTGCAAAATCAAGTGTGTCTAGCATTTTCCCACAATTCAAACATTTAGTGGAAACTCGCTTCAACTCAAAAATAAAAAGTTTGTATTCTGACAATGGTGGTGAATTTCTAAGTTTAAAAAAATACTTATCCTTCCATGGTATCAGTCACTACACTACAGCACCACACACTCCCCAACAAAATGGTGTTTCTGAACGTCGTCATCGTCATCTTGTGGAAACGGGCCTCACTTTACTTCATGACGCATCTCTTCCTCTCTCTTATTGGCCTCATGCGTTTCAAACTGCCACATATCTCATAAATCGGCAACCCACCCCACTTCTCCAAAACAAGTCCCCATTTGAGGCCCTTTTCGGACAAAAACCCAATTATCTCAAACTTCGGAAATTTGGTTGTCTTTGTTACCCTCTCACAAAGCCGTACAACACAAACAAACTACAGCCAAAATCCATCCCGTGCATATTTCTTGGATACTCTCAAACTCAAAATGCATATAAATGCATGGACCGCTCAACCAATCGGCTTTACATCTCACGACATGTTTTATTTGATGAGCTTCAAAGCCCAAAGTCTAAATCCAGCCCATTACACACTGAACATTCGGCCCCAGATAAATCCCTTTCCTTCTTCATTTCGCAGGCCCCTCCATCGTTTCCTCCTCCTGTCGTCTCTGCTCCAGCGTCTGCAAATGTCTCTCCACGTCCGTCGTTGCCATCGGTGAGCTCGGAAACGGTTGCTGCCACCATCGCATCACCTCCAGGTAATTTCTCTACCTCTTCGGCTCTACCTTTTTCGCATTCTCAAGTTGCCCTAGATACTTCTGATTTGAATTCAAATTTACCTTTGATAAATTCTGATTTAAATTCCGTATCCACAAATCTTCCATCATCACTACCTCCTGCTCTAACCCCCGTTACTGATCCCATGAGATCTGACCAACCCGAAAACCATCCTTCCCGAATCCATACAATGGTCACACGGTCAATGAACAATATTTTCAAGCCCAAACAACTTCACACCGTGTCCAAACACCCAATTTCACCCACCCTTGAACCTACGTGTGTGAGCCAAGCTGTGTCCAACCCTCAGTGGCGTGAAGCCATGTCCAGTGAGCTCACTGCCCTTATGCGTCATGGTACTTGGGACCTTGTGTCTCCACCAAAAAATTGTGCACCCGTGGGATGTAAATGGGTGTTTAGAGTTAAAAGGAAAGCAGATGGATCCATAGATCGGTTCAAAGCCAGGCTTGTGGCCAAGGGCTACAATCAACGTCCTGGACTTGATTATAAAGAAACTTTTAGCCCCGTAGTTAAACCGGCTACCATCCGATCTGTCTTAAGTATTGCTGTTATAAATGGATGGGAGTTAAGACAAATGGATGTTAATAATGCTTTCTTGCATGGTCAGCTGACTGAAACTGTGTATATGATGCAACCTCCTGGTTTTAGAGACATGTCTAAACCTGATCATGTGTGCAGACTAAGAAAAGCCATTTATGGCCTCAAACAAGCCCCTCGGGCATGGTATTCAGCCTTGAAGAATGCTCTTTTGGTACTTGGTTTTCAAAATTCAAAAGCTGATTCTTCTTTGTTCATTTATCGACATGATCTCATTACTTGCTATTTTGTAGTTTACGTTGATGATCTTGTCATTACGGGCAGCAATCTGCAGTTTGTGAACTCTGTTATTCATAAACTTGGTGAACAATTTTCTTTGAAGGACATGGGTTCTCTTCACTTCTTTTTAGGAGTAGAAGTCATACCTACTTGTGCAGGGTTGTTCTTATCACAACACAAATATATTCATGATCTTTTGGAAACAACCAACATGATTGGTGCCAAGGATGTTTCCACACCTCTTTCCACCACCACATCCCTTTCTTTATTGGATGGCACGGCTGCTGTTGACAGCACTGAATATAGGCGAGTCATAGGCAGCCTGCAATACCTCTCCTTGACTCGTCCCGACATCTCATTTGCGGTCAACAAGTTATCCCAATTCATGCACAAGCCCACTGTCACACATTGGACAGCCACAAAGCGTCTCCTACGGTATCTTAAGCAGACTATCTTTCATGGTATTCAACTCAAAAAATCTGCAGCATCATGTCTCACGACATATAGTGATGCTGATTGGGCTGGAAACATTGATGATCGGACTTCTACATCAGCTTATATCAGTTTTCTAGGCTCCAATCCCATCTCATGGAGTTCCAAGAAACAAAGAGCCGTTGCACGATCATCTACGGAAGCTGAATATCGAGCTCTCGCCAACGCTGCGTCTGAAACTATGTGGCTTCTTGCTTTATTTCATGAACTTGGATTTTCTCTCAAGGAGAAACCCTCCCTTCTTTGTGATAATCTTGGTGCCACTCATTTAAGTTTTAATCCGGTTCAACACTCAAGAATGAAGCATATTCAGATTGATATTCACTTTGTCCGTGATCTTGTCCAAAAAGGAACACTTCATGTTCGTCATGTTCACACTCAAGATCAACTTGCAGATCTAATGACCAAGCCATTGTCCAAGCAACGTACTGTTTTTCTGAGAAACAAGATTGGCCTTGCCGATGGAAGTTCAATCTTGCGGGGGCGTATAAGGGAAGTTGATACAAATCAGGAAAATCAAAGAAGTTAAGTCACAGCCAAGAATCATGGACATTACTGCTGCATTTTATCTTGCTGTCTATTTGCTGTATCTTGCCGAGAATCATGTGATATAATTTTGTAATTCTGTAATTAGCAATTACTGTCATTACTGTCATTAAGTTTGTATATTTCCTATATTAGAATTGTGTCCTGTATAAAGACATTGTCTGAATCAATAAAATGTGTGAATGAAGTTTCCATTGAAATCATCCTGGTGTTTCGGTTTCTATAATAGGAACCCAATATTATTTCTTTTTGTAAATAAATGTATCGAAAAGTTCTACTCATAATCTTTGCATAATCACATACCATATACAGCATGCTTAGTTTAACATGAATTAAAAATAAAAAAATAAAAACAAAAATCGCCCAACATTATAATATTAAGCTTTTATTTTTTTTCACACGTTTTTCGGGTCATAGACTCAGGCCAGTTACACGCACTCAGCGAATAGAGCAGCAGATAAATTTGGTAACAAAACATCACAAAAAGATTTGTACACGCTACTAGAAAAAAATTGCTTATTTGTGATCAGTTATTTTCAACAAAAATAATTATTTTCTATCAAAATGAGTCTGTTTTTATCATAAATAATTATTATCGTCGTAAATAATTTGTCACAAATACTTATTTTTTTGTACAAGCTGGCTATTTAACGAGGTGCTAGTATATGTACAGGCTCTCTTACATAGTGTTCATGTGAGAGAATCACTGCATGTCTTGTAAAATAAGCACCTCGTATATGTACATTATTCTTAAGAATGTGCATTTTATAATTTTCCAATAAATTTTACAAAAAAAACTATCATATCTTTAATTAGTAAAAAATCCAACCTTTATAGTTTCGAAGGATCAGGATATTTTTCTAGAAGGAAAATGATACAACTGCTGCAATAACACATACTTAATACAACCCAATATATATTAAAAATTACTATTATTATTATATTTACTTTAATAAATTTTTTAAAAAAATTGATTAGGTGGTCTGACAGAAGATAATTCTCAAAAATATTTTAATTTAATTAGTATAATTTGTACGAAATATATCCATGAAGTTCAAAAGCCCTCGAGAGACATTAATTTTTCATGCCCTTCATCGTTCGTAGGCAAAACGTCATGGAGTGTGACGTGGGAAATGAGAATATTTGGGCAGCAAGTCAATTAGGACCGTTCGATCGTTCTTCAACATTTTGTGCTGACCGTGTCCTGTCTTTCACGGTGTTTGGTTGACTAGTCACCAAACCTAGTTTTTCCTTACCTAAAAGTTTCTTTTCATTTTTGTGTCCCCTTGACCTAGACTAATTCTTCCTCTTTAACCTAATTTTCCACGACTTCTCAATGTTACAATTAATTTAAACTTTCTAGAACCCTTAACGAGACATTATATGAGAGCAAAATTTAAATAAAGTTGGTATGATTTGATGTAATACGTTGAATTGTATAGTTCTTTTAATTGCAAAGTAAATACAATGCACTATTTTTAATTACATCAATTTATAAATTTTATTTTTGTAATATTTGTTTGTGAATCTATCACTTCTATCAATTTAAACTTTCTAGAATCATTAACGAGACATCATATTACATAGTAAATATTCGGCATGGGACTAAACATCCTATATTAATTAACACCTTAATTCACAATCTACTCATGTAATATAAGATTAATGAGAAATGATATTTGCAATCGTGGAGTGCGTATGCGTAAACTCCGCATAATCACTTTGTAAAAAATTAGTAAATATGAGATTCACATACCAAAAAAAAAAAAAAAATAAAAAAATTTAACAGTAGATCTCACTGTTTTTCAAAACGATTACACAGCACTTATGCACTCCATGACTATATGTAGCATTACTTAAGATTAATTATCAAATAGTTTACAACCTAATTGTGATATTACCTTCACAATCCATGCACCCACTTAATATAAGATTTAACATTTTTCTTAAACTAAGAGGTTATTTAAGTATATATCTGGTCGAATCATGGTCATTTATTTAATCATATGATCGATGACTCAATTCGTGTGGTTATCCAATGATGATGATGTGGTAGATCAAGCTCATAGAATTGCCCTTTCTACCTTTTGTCCATATTGGTGCAATAAATTATGCCTAATGCTTTTTATAATTATTATTTGTACTACAATTATGTGCGTGTCTGAAAATTAAACTTGGATTGTTCCCATTGACTTGTACTCAAAGAAAAGTTCATGAAGAGTATCCTCTCTGCTACACGCTCTGGCGATTGGTGGAGGAGGAGTTTGTTAGTCCGTTATTCCTTTTCTGGTTTTCGGATCTGGTAGGGCGGTTGTGAATTCTCTGTTCTTGCTTCACGGCGAGTTGGAGGAGGTGGTATGGAGGAGTTGGAAGAGGTCTGGGAACATCTTAAGCTGAACGAGGAGGAGAATGTGCCGATTTCAATAAACGTTGGGGAGGAATTCCTGTCAAAGGAAAAACGTAGCTTGGTGGGGAAAATCATAGTTGACAGAACGATTGGGAAGGAGGTAGTGCGGCGAACTATGGAAAAGATTTGGAGCGTCGGGAAACCTCTAGTGTTTCATGAATTCAGAGCAAATTACTTCATCATTACTTTTGTGAATTCTAGTGATAGAAACAGAGTTTTGCGAGGTAAGCCATGGCTCTTCTATAATCACTTGTTTGTCTTGAAACTGTTCGATGGTATCACCCAACCAAATAAGATCATTTTTGAGGAGGAGTTTTTGATTCAACTTCTTAATCTACATCTTGCCTGTATGAGTAAGACTGTTGGGGAGTTGATAGGTAGGTCTGTGGGGGAAGTGGTGGATGTAGATGTGATGAAGGATGGTCTGGGATGGGGAAGATTTATGAGAGTTCGTGTTTTGTGTGATCTGAGAAAGGCCGTGGCTAGAGGATGTACTGTTAACTTACATGGGAGAAATATGTGGGTGCCTCTCACTTATGAGAAGCTCCCAAGGATATGCTTCAAATGTGGAAGAATTCTTCACTCTGAGGAAGGGTGTTTGGCAGCTTCGGTAGAGGAAGGAGGTCAGTTTGGGCCTTGGCTGAGAGCAGGGTTGAGTAAAAATTTTAGATCCATAGGGATGTGGAAGAAAGGGTCTGAGACAAATGGGAGAGGTAACCAGGAGCACTTTGAGGCATCATGGGGGAGGGATGAAGGGGTTGAAAAGGAGTGTAGGGGGAAGTCTGAAGAAAAGGCTGTCCAAAGGGAGGAGGTTCAAGGTGGGAGGTCTTTAGTAGAGGTGAAATCAAAACAGTTTTCTATGGTTACTGAGGGGGAAGGGGGTGTGGAGGGAGTTCAAATTGTGAGCAATTTCTCAAATGAGGATGAGTTCTTGCATCTTGAAGGAGAAGAGTTACTAGTTGGGGAGAGAATAATAAAGGAAAAAATGGAACCTCAAAAACGTGGTTTGTGGAAGAGGAGAGCTTAGGAAAAAATGGCCTCAAGTTTGATTGTGAATACAAGAGTGGGAAGGAAGAGAGCTTGTAAGGTGATAAAGGAGGAGAATGGGGTGGTGGAGAGGAATTGTAGGTTGAAATGTGAAAGGGAGGAGGGTAATTTTGATTCTAAAACTGAGTTGGGGGAGGCTGGATTCTAGCCTTGCCAAGTCCAATGAATCTCATTAGTTGGAACTGCCGAGAGCTTGGGAACCACTGCCGAGAGCTTGGGAACCCTCGGACAGTTTGAGATCTCCATCTTTTGGTGGAGGAGAGGAAGCCCAACTTGGTTTTTCTCGTTGAAACCAAACTTAGATCAAATGAGTTGGAGGTGATTAAAAGGAAAGTATGCTTTGAAGGATGCTTGTTGTGGATGCAGTGGATAGAAAAGGGGGGTTGGCTTTGCTATGGAAGCAAGAGGAGGTGTTGGAGATTTTTAACTATTCTCAAAGACACATCAGTGCCTAGTTTCAAGGGGAAGGGATGGTTGGTAGGTGCTTTCTAACTGGTTTTTATGGGCACCATGAAACTGCCGAAAGGCAGGGATCTTGGAGATTGCTTAATCTGTTATCATCTTGTGAGCAGGCCCCTTGGTGTGTGTTTGTAGATTTTAATGAAATTATTTCACAAGATGAGAAGAGAGGGGGTAAACTGAGGGATGAAAGGCAGATGGAGTTATTTAGGGAGGTGTTGATGGAAAATTCTTTGGATGATGTGGGTTGTAAGGGGGATTGGTTTACTTGAAGTGATAAACACTTTGATGATACCTTCACCAAAGAAAGATTGGATAGGTTTGTAGCTAATCCCAAGTGGTGGACAGGTTTGTAGCTACTAGCAACTACTATGTCATCTACATAGACTAGTAATACTGTAAATGTGGTATCAGTGATGCAAGTGAAGAGACTATAATTAGCCTTGGACTGTGTGAAACCAAATTGAATCAAAGAGGTAGAGAACTTGTCATACCATTGGCGTGAGGCCTGTTTGAGTCCATAAAGATTTCTGAGCAGCTTGCATACCTATCCAAGTCTACCCTTGCAATAGCCAGGTGGCTTTTTCATGTATATTTCCTCTTTGATCTCCCCATTGAGAAAAGCATTGTTAACATTGAATTGTTGTAGATGCCACCCTTTAATTGTAGCTAAGGCTAGAATAGTTTTGACAGTAACTATCTTAACACCTGGTGAGAAGGTCTCATGATAGTCTACCCCTTCCTGCTGGGTGAAGCCTTTAGCAACTAATCTTTCTTTCTTTCTCTCAACAGTACCATTGGAACGGTACTTGGTTTTGTAAACATATTTGCAGTCAATAGAAGTTTTTCCATGGCCAAATTAGTAAGGATCCATGTGTCATTGAGTTCTAAAGCCTCAAGTTCAATGTCCATTCACTACAAGAAAACTGGGCTATTGCGGCGATTTTTTGTCCGCTGGAATTAACATTGCCGTGATAGCCCAGTTTTCACGGCGATTTTTGCTTCGACGCTCGTGGCCCAGCGGTTCGGTTTTAATTTTTTTTTTGCAGCGAATTTTAAGTTTTTTGCGGCGTAATTTATTCGCCGCAAATAAGTTTAGTTTTTACGTGGCGATTTTTAAGATAATTGTGGCGAATTTATCCACCGCAAAATGATAAAAACTTATTGCGTTGCACAATTTCGCCGCAATATTGGTTTTAAGTCGTGGGCGCCAACACCCCACGAAAAGTTTACATTTCCCCCCAAATCCGATTTCTCATTCCTCGTCCCCCAACTTTCACCCATCTCCATTTCTCTCTGGCTACAGCACCGTCCACACAAAATTCTCCTAGCAAATCAACTTCCACCGAATGAAACCGCTAACTCACGAAGCAGTGATTCTCGCGTAAGCAATGTACGCGGTTCCGCCCCATCGAGGCTAATCATCAAGTTGTGAAATCATCATCGTCGACCCTTTTCCGAGGCAAAGTGGGTTGGAGTCCATTTTCCGTCCCATTCATCTCCTGATCCACTCAGCTGGAGTCGATTTCCCAAGGTAATACTCTGTTCTAGGTCTTCATTGTTCTTAACGAAATCGTGCGGGTAAATTAGAAATGGGGTTGTTTTGCTATAATATTTATGCTTAGGTTTTCCTTTTGCACACACATTTGACAATCACTGCAAGAGCAAGTCTTTTAGTTTTTTCGATTGTGCAGAACTTCATTCGGAGTGCCTGGGTTAGGGGCAGAACAAAATAAACCCAATGTGACTTGTTTTTTTAGTTATTAAAGCAGCAGTAACATCTTATGCCTGCACACACACACACAGAGTACCTAATCATCAAGTTGTATCTGTTGCTTCATATAAGTAGAATGGAAGAGGCAAAGTCATTCAGAAACACTTGGTGCTAGATTTTAGGGTGAAAAAAAGAAGAGAAAAAGATAAACAAAGAAGAAGAAGATAGCTAAGATTATCTTGGGTGTACCAAATCAACAAACTAATTACAAACTAATTACAAACTAATTACAAAGAATAGGTTAGTAGATGTTCTTCTGTTTTTTAAATAGTTAGTATCTTTGTATTATATATTTGGTTCTGTTTGTATGGTATTGGGTTTTATATTTTTTGGGTTGATTTTTTTAGGCTTTTGTAAGTTTTTTTTTTCAATTAAAACTCAAGGTTTTATTAAAAATAGAGACATGATTCTCATTCGGTTTGTATGATATTGGGTTTTATATTTTTTTTGGTTCATTTTTTTAGGGTTTTAGTTTTTTATGTTTTCATTAGGACTCAAGCATTTTATTAAAAATAGAGACATGCTTCTTATTAAGTAAAAATTAATTGGACTTCACCAAACAATATGACTGAATCGGTTTTACTTTCTCATCTAGTTCTGTCTTTTAAAAATCGTCAAAGGAGTGAGAGAAGTTTTTGTAAAATAAGCCAAACAAAAAAAAAAAAAAATGAAAGGAATTGTATGATTGGTTTGTAATTTTCAAGGTAGTTAAAAAACATGCTCGTAAACAAAATTCCTGTGTATTCCAGGAAGAATTTTGGTCTATGTTTCTAGGTATAGAAAAAAACCATGTAAGTTTTGATTGATTATAAGAGCTCAAGGTTTTGTTTAGAAAAAAAAAAAAAAAACCTGGTGACAAAAGGAAAACAAAAACCTACACGAGGAATATAAGTTATAATATTATAACTTACACTTGGGCTAGATATACGAGGAATGACACGATGTTAATATCATAAAGTGAGATACCAAAAATGACATGAGACCTTGAAATTAGTATATAAGAACTCGAGATGTTTAGAACGGGAGAAAAAGGGGCTATACGTACCAAGAAGGCCGAAAACAAAAGACATCACGTGATGATCAACATGGATCGTTGCCATTCTTGCTTGGAAGCCAACCCTTTTGGTTCTTGACCAGGGTGTCCGGCAGGGGATCGATCAGTCCTTCGCTAGATGTGGATCAGGCTGGCACCACGTACGTACAAAATATCACCGTTGCTGCTTGTCATGAGTCTTGGTATTGGGTGCGTACGTATTTATAGGTATGAGATGGAAAGGTTTAGAAGATGGTGGACGCCAAGAGATGATCAGTTGCTTTTGGGTACAAATATTATTTGGTTTTTTGAGCTGTGAAGCAAAAACTATGACAAGATAATTTTATGGGGGTAGCAGTAGATCATCATGATGAGCTGGGAAGCTCATTAATGATTAATTATGGCCATTTTTGGAGCGTTTTATTTCTGGCATTCATTGGTTCTCCGTAACCTATCGATCCTGAAGTTTCATCACTAGCTAGCCACTTTTGGTAGCCATTTTACCAAATGGGCCTCTCTAGCCATGATTCTGCACGCTATTATAAGCTGTTGTATATGTTACCAAAAAACATGTCAATTTGCTACCAATTATTCTTAAACTTGTGTAGGAAAACTGGAATGTATTGGTCATGTGCATGCTTTCCACGAGATTTACTAATAAGTGATCAGGAGGGATTTGATCTTTGAGTTCGCTTAAAGACATATATATAATACACATGATGCATGCAGCTTCGAAAAGGGTCATGATGTTATTAACGATAAATATTAACTACCGAACCGGCCAATCACTTGAGCTGTACGTCGACGTTTGATCCCTTCATAAGAGAGACGCAGGCGCAATTGATATGGCTTAATTTGGAAAGAGATCATGAGAGAGCGGGTGGAGCCATTTGGTGACGTGAAGCAACTGATCATGATTGTATACTAGTAAAGATGGAGGGAGGAAGAGTAATGGAGTCCAACGGAGTCTGTTCAATATACGTACGTAGGTGTTCAATCCCAAATTCCTTAATTTTCTAAAAGATCAAGTACGTACTGGCCTGGCCTGGTTGGAATTTAAACGTACGTGAGATCATATGTGAGAGCCCACCACCTATCTAGCCGTTACATTTAAACGGCTTATTTCAACCAATACACCACCCCTGCCTACGCTATCTGCCTTTTATATATATTATATATATATGCTTCCAGCTTCCTTCCATATATTGGCTTTTAATTAATTTGCTCCTCATGCATCTTTTTTTTTTTATATAAGAGCCGGAAACCACCTGTCCATTAGCGGCCCCGTCCCAATTTTATTTATCAACCTCACTTATGGCGGAGGAAAACCGTGGTAACAAAACTGACACTCAGGATACAGACCATCCCTAGTATCTAAACCAAAACCCAACAACAAACTACAAAACCAACTAAAAGAACAGATCCATACTAGCAAAACGAAAACTGGAAAAAAGAAAACAAAAGAAACCTGCTTAAACCCGTAAATACAAAACCGATCCCCGAACCATGCCACAAGACTCATCTCCGCACGGAACGAAAACTCCACACGGAACGAAACCCAGAAACATTCACAAGCCTCATCTATCTGTTCCGCCTAACAGAAGGAAGACCCCATTTATCAACTCTAACCAACCCCCGAAACAGAGGAGAAACTTCCCCCATGCTCTGCCATACCACATCACCATCAGTTGCCCCCCTTTTAGCTAGCCAATCCGCAGCCCCTCATGCATCTTACTCATCATCATCATGCATATATCTGTCTATATATTTCAATAATATTAATGGGCAGAGGTACTAGTACTACTCTTTAATTTGTTCTATCTGCATCCATGCAATTAATGAATGCGTGCATGATATAATTATTATATGCTTCCAAGGATATTAATTAGTACTGATGATCACCTATGTAATAATAATGTTATTATTTTTCAGCTATTATTGTTATCTTTTTCAGACTCCACTTCTGCATTGGGTTTATATTGGCAGAAAATCCTTTAGGAACACTTATAGAGATTCTATAAGTGGACTAGTTCTAGCCTCCCCATGTCATCAACATCTAGGGGAGAGTTAAAAAGTCTTGGAAGAAGAAGCATCATGGTAAACATGGAGGTCAGTTTGATAATTGCATGTGTTCACTATCTTTTTAACCAAAGGTCGACAAGTTTGCCATCATGTTCCAGCCGTTGGATAATCTAAAGGACACTTGCTATGTAATAATGGTAGCATATTGCATCCAATAAAAATGTCCATTTTATGACAAGTGTCCCCAACCATTATATATAGTTTGGTGTGGCAATATTGACCCACTAGCAACTGTCAAAACTCGTGGTTTTGCCTGCCAATTCTAGTGCAGAGAAATTAAAATCACTTTAAGTATAGAGCATAAATGTGGGAAGGTATATATATATATATATATATATATATATATATATATATATATATCTTAAGGAGAAACAAGATAGGAAAGAGAATTTGAAGTTGAACTTAGATTAATGGTCCATTAGTGTATTGTAAAAATAAATAGATCGAACACTAAATTGTTGGCTTCCATATATATGTTCTGGTCAAGCTCCTCGTTAAATTAAACTATATATTATAATTCTTATAATAATGTCAGTGTGCTTACGATGCAAGATTTCAAACAAAAACAAATGGTTATCAGTTCGGGGTATCTACAGCACGCACATGGTTACATTCCTTATATACAGCTAGCTAGCTTTCATGCTTACGCCTATGTATGTATTTTGTGTCTGTCTAATGAAGCTGGAAATTAAGCCGAAGACCAATATACTTGCAGGATGCCCCATAAGTCGCTTTCTCAGAAATTCCAAAGCCAGCTTATTTGCTTGAATTAATTAATGTTTGGGTTTGCACGTATCATGTCCTTTAGTTCTTGTACCTCAACTTCTGGAATCCTTCTCAAAATATTCATGTGGAATTAATTACATAAATCAACCCAGCTTTTAACTTATAATATGTAGGTTTTCCTGATCATATGCTTAACCCGGATTCTTTTTATAATACTGACATTATTAGATGTATGAATTTTTTTTTTAAATCCTCGCAGTTTGTAATGATAAAGAATTATTAATTTGTTGCAATGATACAGTGTAAATTCAGGAAAAAGTGGGTCTCAGCCAATGAAAACAAACTTCTCTCGTGAGAAAGCTGGGACGACAAATTAACTACTGAAATTTAACAGTAAATTAAGTTTGGTGGCATGGAAATTACTATAGTCTATGGTCTCTGGTATAATAAAACAAGCTGCTGCATGGAAAACCATACACGATAGATTTAGTTTAATAAACCAGTTGATGATGATTAGGACCTCTCTCTCTCTCTCTCTCTCTCTATACTCTATATATATAATGAAAATTTCTGATATAGGGGGATAATTATGATAGTACTTGAAAGCCATAAATCAGCTTGGAAAAGTGGGTTATAAATTGTCTTTTTGGTTGGTCCTGCTAGCATTGTTTTCCAAATTTGGCATTTCTTTAATTTGCTCAAATTGTTATTAATGCTTAGAAAAATGTTATCATGATCATTTGCTATAAAGCTTCATCTTAATATGTTAAAGAAAGTTTTGAAACAAATTAATTATATATAATTAAGTCGATAAGTGACATATATCGTTCCAAGACAAAGTGGAACCCACCAAATATCCGATGCCTAACTCTATCATCATGAGATATGGCTATCCACAGAAATTGATTGAAAGGCCATGATTGCTGCATGGAATTCAGCATATATAATGCGTTCCGCCTGCATTGGCCTCTCTCTCTCTCTCTCTCTCTCTCTCTCTCTCTCTCTCTCTCTCTCTTATTGCTTCAAATTGTGATATTTTTAGACTATTATTTATGACACTTTTGAACTTTGAAATCAGAAATCATCAAGATATCGGATCAGGTATCTAAACTTACTTTTTACTGTTTTAATGTGTTTAGGTATTGTTTGGTAGTATTAATAATTCTCACGATGTTGCTTCAATTTATGGATCAATATATAATAGGTCGACTTCATTCCTACTGCACTTTCACTACTTTTTAAGGCTCCATTAATGGCACAACAACTCTGCCAATATTCCATTGTGCACCCCCTTGATGGAAACAATCACACTAACATATAATTAATTTCTCTCTCTCTAGTGATGATGATCATCTCTCCATGAAATGAACCTGCACATCAATGGAAGCTTGCACGTATGGGTGTGCACATGCGAATAATTACTTACACGTAGAAGCACTAGTTATATATATATATATATATATATATATATATATATATATATAACTACAGAATATATATATATATCGTATTTCAAAACCCTAAAATCCTCCCCGGCCAGTACTCATAATAATTGACGACAAACATCCATCTGATGATCTCTTTCACATGCAGGCCAGATAGGATCTTGGGAATTGCATATATATATATATATATATATATATACTAGGTCAAAATAACGTGCAAAGCACGTTTGCCTAGTTGAGTAAAATAATTATTTTAAAAAAATAATATATATTCTATAAAAAAAATTTATTTCAATCAATAAATTAAGACATAGGAAAAAATGTGAAATCTAACAAACATTTAAGGGTAATGATAGTTAAGTAGAGTATAATAATTACATGCTTGCATAGATTAGAAGATAAAAACATTAGTTTAAAATATAACATACTCCAACACATATTTATAACATTGATAGTTTTAGCAAAGTTACTTGCGATAAGTTTAATACAAACCCAACAAAAACATTAGTTCAAAATATAACATAGTCCAACACATATTTATAACATCGATAGTTTTAGCAACAAACTCGACAAAAACATTAGTTCAAAATATGAGTCATTTGATGTTTTTACTATGATCCATCATTTTGTGTCTTCTTGTACTGTATCAATAGAAATGACATTGAAATTCTTGTGCTGTTGTTGGTTGAGTCGATTGGGATCTACTAAAAGTTCAATCATCCACTCTTTCTGTGAAACTTGTGCTACAAGATTTTCTATATAAGGCAAATGTTCCTGCAAAAGAAATTTTTAATAACCTTGCATGATTAATAAAAATTTAAAGAATATATATGCTGGAAATTAATGTAGTAAATATGTCAAAAATTCTAAGACGGACGTTTTTACTCACAACAATAAAGGTAATAGAAAATAAGAAAACATACATCACCAGTATGATTCATTAGCTCAACTGCCGAACAACCGAATGCTTCCTCTACAACTTCACCAAACATAACAGCAGATAGTTTTCCTGTACCATCGTCGAGTTGAACATATGCTCGACAACTATAAAATTGATGGAAATATCATTTTAAGTTAGAATCAATAAAAGTTATACATTAAATTTATCACATAAATTATCAAACAGAACAAAAAATTTGAATGATACATACCGTGGTTGGGAAATACTTTGGTGTTTGCAATGGTAACAAAGGAAGCTATCATTGTAATCATACCCAGTTCCTTTATTACAACCAATACATGACATGTAAAAAAATATCTGGCGCAAGTCAACCACTATTATCTTCTCCTTTATCCAAAATTTTGCTTTCTACATTACATCAAAAATAATTTTTTAGATGAATTGATTGTATAAATATTTGAATTTGTTACGAAAAATAGGATTTTACCGCCATGGGTTGTAAACTTTTGATCAACTCAGCAACATCACAATTCTTGATTATTTCTCGTATACCAACAGAAGACAGAGATGTAGACGGGTATGTCAAGCATCTTGCAATAATACTCTCAAGTAATGAATCATTAATTACCGCCCTTAAAATTCATAAAAACAAATGCAACATAAGAAATAAAAATATGAAGATTTTAATATTCAAGTAGCACGAAACAAATAATGACTTATTTCTGACGATTACCACTCTTGCAATGAAGTTGCCTCAGGAAGAACAGGATTGATCATAAATTTACTTTTCGGACGTGATGAAAGAGACAATCCTTCATTAGAAATAGAGATCGTGATTAATGCAAGCATATACAATATAAAAGAAAAATATAAGATTGTTAATTATTAAAAATACCATTATAAGAACCAACTCTTATTCTTGTTCCAAGTATAACTGGCTTTGTCCCAATTATTTCTGAGATTTTTTTGCATTCATCTTGCACAAATTGACCCCACATAATTAAACATATGGGGTTTAAGCTACAAAAATTGGAATAAAAAAAGAATTAACAGAATATACAAGAAATAAAGATTGAAACATAATTTTAAAAAAGTAAACTACCCAAAAAATATTTTTACCTTTGATCAATGACATATATTTCCTGAATAGTTGTTGGTCCATGTACTGAAGTTGTCTCTCTACATGGCTTGATATTGATTGCAACAGCTAAAACATCTGACAAATAATATTTAAATTTTTAATAAATTGATAATTAAATATTCTAAAATCAAGAGTGAATTACCTATTTCTGCAATTGAGTCTTTGTAAGCGTCTAATTCATTGAACGGAATGAGTTGGTACTTTGGTACCTCCAATTGTTCTTCATCCTTTGGAACTTCCTCAATTATCGTTTTGGAATTTAAGATCCATTGATATTCATGTGTTTCAATTCTATACTTCGGATCCAGTGGCCTTACATATGCATTACTGATGTAATATGACCGGAAAATATGTAAAGTATCATCTCGCGAGTCTATATCTTTATCAAACATTGTTGCTTGCACTCGATTTCCCTGTATAGTATAAGAAATTGAAAAAAATAATTTACAAAAAAAAATATTGTAATAAATAATTGAGTATAATAATTTTGTTTATTTTAAATTATTTTTGGGTTTTAAAAAAATTATATTTTAAAGATTTTTTACAAATTAGTAGTAAAAAAAATAAAAATACAAAACTTAATAAATATGATACAAAAATAACAAAATCATTTATCAGTTGTCAGTACACCAAAAAAAATAAAAGACAATAGATAGAAATAAATATTATACCTCTGGATCAATCAATGTTAGGCTTTGGTACTTCTCTGGTGAGCGTTGGCCTGTTTGTTTGGGTGACTTGTCTGCCACGATCATTTTGATTTTCCAATTCCTTGTACTTGGAGTGATATCTTTTATCGATGTATAAACCGTCCGCATCTTTAAAACTGTTCACATACAAAAATATTAAAGGTGTAAGTGTAGTAACCCAATACTAAATTAAAAAAAAAAAATTACAATGAGAAATAAAGAACACAATACTAAACATATAGAAAAAGAATTCTATAAAATGCATAATTTTGTTTAAGTAGTTAAACTCAAATTATACAATTGAATCATTACCTGTAGAACATTAATCTGAACATGCTAATCTTAATAATTCTGTATAGACAATATTTTTTGTGCAGTTCTTTTCTGATCGATCAGTCGACACTGGCCGTATTAAAACCCTTACTGTAGATGCAGTCTTAGCCCTTGATAAAGCCACATATAATTGACCATGTGAGAAAACAGGTTGAGGTAAATATATCCCAACAAAATCCAATGTTTGCCCTTGTGACTTATTTATAGTCATTGCAAAACTTAATCTGATAGGGAACTGGGTTCTTTTGAATGGGAAACCACTATTTTCATCAAGATTTGGCAAGAATGGGATCCTTGGAATAAAGACTCTTTTTCCGCTATGGTGCCCAACTGCGATTTCTGCATCAATTACATTTCGATCAAAAGCCCGACAAATTAGACGTGTTCCGTTGCATAGTCCTTCTGAAGGGTTAATGTTTCTAAGCAACATGATGGGACAGTTTATCTTTAGTAACAATTCATGAGGAGGAAGTCCATTTGGGGTTAGAGTATTTAAAAAATCCTCCATAACTGATTGTTCAGATGCATCTATTGCTTCATCAAAGCTATAATATCGCCTAAGCTCACCAGGAAACCTATGAATCAGTAATGTATTTATTTCATCAACATAACTGTTCTTTGGTGTTAATATGGCCCGATTCATCATAGCTGAAATATTTATTGAATATTCATGAATATCTTGGAAAACAACATCTATTAAATGATCCAAAGAAGTACAGTCATCTTCATAGGGAACAAGCATGCCATTAGGAATTTTTACAGTTTCGTCAATTGTGATTGGTGGCATTCCGTTGCCTAATTCTAACACATATTCTGAAAAAATTGGATCCAATCTTGCTCTCATATTTTCAGTTAAACGAAGTTTGATCAATGTAGGCCACAAATAAGATGAAACCAAACTGGCGTCAACATGTTATTGTCTTGTTCCTTTACGAACCACAGGTAAAACCTGGCGAAAATCTCCACCAAAAACGATAACTTTTCCACCGAATGTTAACTCTGAATCATTAATGTCTCGTAACATTTTATCTAAAGTTTCGATGTGTTGTTTTCTTGACATAGGGGCCTCATCCCATATAATTAACCTTGCTACACGTAGTAGCTTTGCAATGGCACTTTGTTTACTGACACAACACATGCTATGTTCATCAGTATCTAATGGAATCTTAAAGCGCGAGTGTGCTGTTCGACCTCCAGGAAGGATAGATGCAGCAACACCAGATGAAGCAGTTGCAAGTGCCACTAATTTTCTTGATCTTACTGCAGCGAGAAGTGCCTTGTACAGGAATGTCTTCCCTGTCCCACCAGGGCCATCAACAAAGAATGTAGCAGTTTTGTTTGAAAAAACATTTTCCAAAACTGAATTATAGACATGTCGCTGTTCACTATTAAGGATTTCTGATGCAGCAGTATCTTCTTCTGGAATTTCAACAGCCAATTCATCATCGATTTCCCTAGATTCGAATTGGTCTTCATCAAAACAAATGTCGTCATCAAGAAGATGAAATGAATTAATGTGTTTCCCCATTGATTCAAGTGTAAAAGAGATTGAGCGCAAAACTTGCATTCTTACAGTCAACATAGAATCTTCAGTTGACCTAAAATCAATTGACATATCTTGCTCAAAACGTTCCCAAAGCTCTCTCGGATTGGTTGGATTACAATAAACCAATATAGTTGCAAATAGCCGTCTCAAACTGGACGGCATTTGATATAGAGATGCTTCATGTAAACAATCTTCTAAACCACTGTCTCTCTGTAGCAAACCATGCATAGTTGCTGCCTCACGAAAAGTTGGAGCCACAACACCATCAACTGTCCTAAGATCTTCAAATGACAAAGGTCCTCTTACATGATTTAGCAATATCCGCAGATAATACCTCTCACCTTCAAATGGATTTGCTGTAATAATTCGACCTATAACAGTTTTCTTTTTTCGACAAGTCCACTCTTTGTATTGTTGGCTCCAAACATAGAATTCTGGAAATTCTTTGTACAACAATGTCCTGGCATTCTCATCCACTCGATTTAATGCAAAGAATTATGTTAACATCGATTTTGCAGACCGATCAGAGTTGAGAACATTGATTAAGTCTCCATTTGCTCGAAAAGTTACTTGGTGTTGATCCTCAAGATGTAAATGTAAGCTATACACTGCTGGGTACATTTCATTAACAACAAAGCCATATATTCTCCACATAGCTTCAGGCGGAGCAATCCATCGGGCTGATTGGAATTGTTGGATTTCATCAATTTGTTGATTATTTTGTTCAGAAACCAAATTGAAAGCAATACGATCATGCCCTTTGTAAATGTACTTATAAAGATATTTGACTGCTGTTATAGTAGAACAAATCTCGACGTTAATGTGACAGTCAAATGTTGCAAGCAAATACGGATTATATGGAACGACCCAACGGTTATCCAAATTATGACCTCTCACTTTGACAGTTATTCCATTGTCAGAACGCCTATATATTGGGAAGCAATCATTTCCAACAGTCGTACTTGATGCAAAATTTTTTGGATAATGGCTTTTGTAATAACCATTTTTTTTCATGCAAACATTTGTTGGATTCAACACTCCACATGGTCCATGCATCATATGCTTGACAACGGCGTTATGCAAGTGCAAATTCGTATTTTTATCAGGTATTTCTGCCGATACAATCTCATCAAAAGATTCAGGCGCATAGAGTTTCCAATCTCTTTGTAATATAATTAGAAAATGAGCATGTGGAAGGCCTCTTTTTTGGTGCTCAATAACATAAACATATGCTGAAACTTTTCCAAATATCTGTTGCTTGAATAATCGATCCTTTAATTCTTCTAATTTTGCACGAAAGACCCGAGCAACTAAATCAGGCCGATTTTGACTCTCCTCATGTAGGCGTAATTCATTTGAAATTTCTTGCCAATTTGGATTGCATGTCATTGTTAAAAAAATGTCTGGTTTACCATAACGCTGAACTAAAGCCATTGCTTCCATATATCTTTTTCGCATGTCTCTTGGACCCCCAATAAATGACGAAGGCAGAATAATCCGTTTTCCAACATTAGAAGCGTTAGTTTCCCCTAGTGTAATGGTATCAACAATATCTTGATATAACTCAGATCGAATATGTTGTTGTTTGCTACGGAAATAGTCTAATCTTGACGTCTCGATCTTAACATACATATCAACAACGAATTGTTGCAATAGACGACCAGACAGCAACAAAATTGATCTGAAATTTTCTCTGATTTGTAATTTGTAGCAATAATACTCACGACACGAAACAATTGGATTCTTCATTTTTCTGTTTAATGCTACAAAAGTTGAAGGGGAATGCAATATTACAAAATTGGACGTGTACAAACTGAGCATTAGCATTGGTCTATGCATATGCATATGCAAAGTCATATTTGCATAATATGACCATAAAATCCTCCACATTGGCTTATGCATATCTAAATATTTAGCTACCTATGAACAGTGCTTATCCAAATTTGGATAACCACTATTCACCCCACAAATATTATTGTAATCATTATTTATCTCTCCTCCCACTCTCTCTCTCACAATCATTTCATTTTCTCCCTTTTTCAACAACACAACAAATCTTCACTTGCACATTCATTTTATTATTATAATATATTATATATATTTTTTTCATTTTATTATATTTTTAATATAATATATAAAAAAAACTATATTTTTTATTATTGAATTTATATTATTAATGTCAAATGTATGTAGTGGATGCTAATTGCAAAATATATATAAAAAAATTGATTTTAGCAAAACAATAATAATAATAAAATAATAATAATTTATTATTATTTTGTGTCAAATATGCATAAACCAATGTGAGAATTTTGCTTGAATGACAAAGTGGATATGGAAAAGAGGCGATTTTGCATATGCATATGTATAGACCAATGCTAATGCTCTAAGTACAAAATGGAAAGATTAAGATTATACTCTAACCTCGTTGTTCTCTTGTAAGTAATTCTTCTGCTGACATTGATTGGTGAGGATCTATTGATCGGGTTGTTTCATTACATATTACTGTGCTTCCTCTATTGATCCTTTTAATGCCTTGGTGCCAACCAGTATCCCCAAAAGGAAATAATAGCGGATACTGAAGTGGATCATAGCAGCCAAAATAATACTGAACTATATGACTTCCACCAGAATGACCAAAGACACAAATGTCCCGTCCTCCCAACTGATCTGCATCTTCATTTTCAACCCATATTGCTGCAACTTGTGAAGATGTCGGGGCATTGAACACACGCTGATCTAGGCCAGCATCTGATCTTATATGGATTACTTGATTTTCCAAATTTGGCAAATCACCAAGAGATCGGAAAAACACAGAATATGGATTTATGCGAAGAATATCGATGAGTTGAGCTATAATTGATGGGTTCATTCTGTCTGAATCAGAAATACGATTTTCTAATTCGTGCTCAGTATCATAGAAATACAATTGGAGAGAAGAAGGACGACCATTTAAAGGGACTAAATCATCGATATAGTGATAGATCTGTCCCTGAGTTCGGAAGGTATAAATCCCTTTATTTCGTCTGCAAAGATCTCTATCGAATTTAACTCCAAAAGATGTAAACGCGAACTTGTTATTATAAGTCCGAACATAGGTCTTAAAATGCGCCGCTTCATTTGCATCGGAGGTAAAAAGATCATAAAGCTGATCAGGGACATCATTTGTGGCCAAAGAAATTGTCCCATCTGCACAGCAAAATCTGTTTGTTTCATGATAGAATCGTTTTTCTTTACAATGTCTGCAACAAGGCACATACGGCAAGGAATATGCTTCAGATGGCACAACTTGCAATAGTTGTCTACGTCCAACAAAGCGACGATGTCCCCTACCTATTGAGTTTAAAAATGAACAGAAGACAATAGGCGTAAACCCATCGAATTGTTTGAATGATCTGGCTAAGGACACTGCTGGAAGAGTGTCAAGAGTTGACAATGGAATAAGAACGAATAATATAATTATACTTGTTTCTTACCCCTACGAGATGATGGTATACTTGTTTCAAAACTTGACTCTTCCCGAACAACACATGGAGCCTATTTGAATAGGATGTTCTCAAATTTCAATAAAAAAGAATATAAGACTGATTGAATAAGAAATATGAAAAAATAATTTCAAGAAAACCTGTTGAATCAAAAACTGATTAGAGACGGTCGTTTCATCTATGTTTGTGTTTCCTGATTGACGTGTCAGGAAATCCATAGAATCACTCGGACAATCAGAACGATTCGCCACATTGTTTAATGATGAAGTTGCCTCTGAATCAACTATACAGACATTAACACCAGGAGGAACACATACTTCATGAGACGAAACCAATTCATCGATATCAACACCAGCGCGGAAAATTCGTTGTCTCTTTGACACTTTTTGTAGAACAGTGAAATCCTGAATGATGTTTATATGTTGGACATCATTATTTGAAGGTTCATCAATTGACATAGTCATTTGATCACCCCCAAATGAAGCTGAATCTTTTAATTGGATGGAATTGCTTCTAGATGCTTTTTTTTTAGCATATCTTTCTCTCTGTTTTGTACGGAGTTCTTCTTTTTTCTCTTCAGGTAAATCTTTATACGAGATTTTCTTCGCCGGTTGTTTTCCATGATCTTCAAAAAATAGTTTCAAAGCTTAACTTTTATAAAACTAATATTACTATTTGAAAATAAATGCTACATAACTCATTAACACAATCTTACCACTTCTCATTATGTTAACGAAGCAAACAATTCTTCTAAACGTTGGATAATACTGTTCCACACAACCCAAACTAAATGAATAATTAATAACTACTTAATGCGAAATAAACGTCTCCACATTAGTGACATATAATAATATATATATATATATATATAAAGGGACTTACAGGTCTTGAAATGAACAGTGGAGAGTATTTTATATATTTAGATCTCTTGATAAGGATGATAATTCCTGTTTAGACACAAAAGACATTGTAAGTTTTGATTGCATTGTATACACACAAACACACACACACACACACACACACACACATAACATCGTTGGTCTTTGAAGGTTTTTTCCCACCTTGTTGTATTTTTCATGTCCATTTTTGCATTTCGATCTGGATTTGAAGGTTTTTTGGTATCTTTATTCGTTTTGCATTTCCATTTGGATTTGGGATATATTTTCATTTTGTTGTATTTTCATTGTTCATTTTTGCATATGAATTAGGATTTAGATGCGATATATTTTTTCATTGGTCTTCGAAGTGCTGTTTGTGTATTTTTATTATTCATTTTTTGATCTGTATTTGGATCTAAAGGTTTTACTCGCATTTTTTCATTTTCTTGCAATTTTTTTCATCTAATTTTTGGATGTGTAAAACCTATTATTAGAAAGAAAATTATAATATTAGCAAAAATGTTATGATTTTTTTTGTTGTATTATTGTATTTTTTTATTTTCATATTTTCACTAAGTTGTGTTCGTTTCGTTAGTTGATTTTGAGATGACATATGTAGTAGGCCTGCAATCCGAGCTAAAAGTATCGGATATGCTTTCTAATTGAACAGTTAGTCATGTCATAAGAGTAATATTATTATGTTTACATTTTTAAAAGACGAATGTTAGATGAGTGATGCATGTAGAAATAGTCTTAAGACGTGTAAATTTCGCATAATATTTCATTTAAAAAAATTGGATAAATTTGAGACTCACATAAAAAATTATTTTTATAATAATGAACTCTAACTTTTTTTCCAAAAATGCATGGAACTTGCACATTCTGTAACTCATAAGTTTAGGTTCAGTAGTTTGACTAATCTAATGTAAAATATTTTACTCATATCTAACCAAAATATGAATATGCATTTAAGCTATATGAAAACCTTTAAATATAATTATTATTTTCATAAATTTCCGTTTTAACACCGGTAAATAAATATCGAATTGCCTCTATCTCTAAAAGATGATCAAGAGAGTAATTGAAAAGATGGTCACCTTGACCGAGCTGACGCGTCGATTTTGTGGTGGTTCAACAGATTCTTTTTATTTTTTATTTTTTTTTTACTTTTAAACTTATTCAAACAATAATAATATTTAAAAAAAAAATAGAGGTGAAGAAAAAGGTCCAAAAAGTTAAGAGAAACGTGATATGTCAGTTGCAGCTGTCACTTCACGATTTCCCATATATCTTCCCTCTCTCCTACATAATAATATATATATATATATGAATAATTTTAGAATTTTAAATCTTCACCGTTGAACTTGGCTTTATGTGTCAATCTGATATTTATTTGGTTCCCATTCTCTCGAAGCTTCTTCCCGACCCACTCTCTCTGGCTCTTTCTCAATCCAACCTACTCTCTCTCACTCTCGGTAGCCGCTAGCGACGCTGTGCGTCTCCTCCAGCCACCAACGTAGCCACCCACAACAGCAGCGCCGCCAGACGCAACCCTCAAACCATCGTAAACTATTGTGATGCCCTACCGCACCCCCCTTCCCCCTGCGAATCACACCCTAACTCTCATCTGCTCTCTCTCTCTCTCCCTCTCTCTCTCTCCTCTGCGAAGTGCGATGTCCTGCGCCTCCCTCCCCCCGATTCATTTCTCTCATCTGCTCTCTTTCGCTCTGCTCTACGCCTGCACCTGCATCTGCGATGCCCTAGCCCCAGTTTTTACTCACTCTCTCATCTGCTCTATCTCTCTCTTTGCTATCTGCGATGCCGAACGATGGAACTACTCGACCTTGGGATCCAAGAGATTAGAACGGATTTCCGTTTGGGTATGTTTTTTTTCCTTCCCTCTGTTTTGTTCTCTGTTTCTTGATTTTGGGTTTTTTATTTTTTTTGAGTATGTTTGAATGTTTGAGGAGTATCTTTTTAGATCTATTTAGCTGCAAAATGCTAGAGTCGTGGGTTATTATTATTTGGAAGATTTGTTTAGATCTCTTTAGATTTGTTTAGATCTATTATAGATAACATATATATATAATGAAGATTTGTTATTATTTGGAAGAAATGGTTTTTGGGATGATGTATCTTTGATTTTTCTAGATTTTTTTTTTAAATTAGTTGTGTTTCCGGGTGGAGTTTGGAAAAAAAAATTGGGGCCTTTGGGTTCCAAAATATTTTTAGGAAAAGCAAAGACTTTAGAGAGTTAAGCAACAATTTCATGTTTGGCTCCATATTAACGATTGGTGCAATGCTTGGTGCTGTCACAAGTGGTAGGATTGCAGACTTCATTGGTCGAAAAGGGGTATGTTGAATTTAAAACTGTGATTTGGTAGTGCTCAACGTTGGTCATCTCTATTCTTACTAAACCATGTATTTTAACCTTTTGGAGTTTTAATGGAAGCAGGCAATGAGGATGTCAGCTGGTTTCTGCATTGCAGGATGGCTTGTTGTATATTTCTCTTGCATTGTTTGCACATTTCAATTCTTGGTGTAAGAGATTAAATCTTCTCATATTGCTTAAACTTCTTGCTATTATGGTTTTTTTGGTATGACTTTAATGTAGGGTGCTTTTCCCCTTGACATGGGAAGGTTATTCACAGGATATGGAGTTGGAGTTTTCTCCTATGTTCTTGTTTATTAATTTTGCTAAGAGAAGTGGCTGTCTAGGGATATCTGGATCTCCTACCACTTCATGTGCTTCCCCTCAACTTTGATTGTCTACATATTTCTTTGACTTTTGGTTTTAATATATAAAGTTTATTAACAATTTCTTAAGCATGGAGTAATATATATATATATATATCTTTGTATAGAAGCATCGAGCAAAGCTGATTTTGTTCTCATCATAATCTTTAATTTAGTAAGTGGAATTTGTCTGAATCCTTGTATATATAATCCTTGTTTACTTATAAAATATATATATATAATCCTTGTTCAAAACTTTTTATTTTTTTCAGGATCTCTTTCAGTCCAATTACTTGAAGTTTGCTATTTGGTGTGGAGATTAAATCATTGATGGACATGCCATTGATTTTGTAATTCATATATTGTAATTTTGTTTTTGTAATGTAATGTATAAATAATGAATAATGTAATATGTAGTCATTGTAGTGGATTGCATTGTGATGCATATGAATTTATGCATTTAGTATTTAGAACACAAATATTATGCTTTCCAATTTGACTTCTTAGAATTGTTTTTAATAAAATAAAGGCTTTTATATAAAAAAATAATGATGGTCTGAAATTTAAATAAATATAGGCTTTTAGTGTTAAAAAAAAAAAAACCCGGGTATAACCCGGAACCCGGGTTATACCCGGGTTTTTTGGTGAAAGTTGTTTTTTTATTGTTGTGTTATCGATATGTGGGTCTCTTATTCTTTCTCTGCTTAGTTTTGGTTTAATATATTTTGTTTGGTCTGGATTAGGTATTGTCTGAGGAAGTTGAAGAAGGTGAAGAAGAGCAATGGGCAAATGCTTGCTATCAATGAGGTATATTCTTGAATCTCACCTATGAGTTGATTGTCTATGAAATGATTTATTGGATAATGATCTAGGTAATTGTGGTTTTAGAACTCTATGTTGTGTTCTTCATTCCGAAGAACCTAGTATTCTTTTTGTGCTTATGATTTACGATGTTTGTTAAAATGTAGAGAAATGCTGAGCGTGGTTATCAAATTAGCTGTGATTTTTTAGTGTTGGTGTTGTTGCTTGTTTTGCTTTCCATATTAATTTGAGGGTATGATGTTTGTTATTTGATCATTTAGTATTTCTTCCATGCAATGAAGCAACAAAATGAAGCAACAAATTATGTTTGTGTGACACCCACCCGTGGGTAGCCCAAGTGGTATGGGTGAACTTGTGCCCATGAGCCCCACCCATGTCACAGGTTCCATTTTCCCAAGGATCAAACTGTGATTTAAGTGGGAGGTCAACATCGTTGGGTTGATGAACAAATACATTTTTTTCGGAAGTATTTTTTTCAGAGGGGGTTGATTTGTTTTCTTTTTTAAATCTGGGTGGAATGTTCTCTAATGAACAATTTTTGTAATTGTTCTTGTTTCTGTATTTACAGAAATTGCATTTTTCTAATTTCCTTTGTTCTCAGGCATTTCTATTTGTTGTTTCTATTATCTGTGTTCCCAATATTCTCTGCAGCCAATATTCTCTATTTGTTGTTTTTAATTTATTATTTTAATTATATTAAATTTTATTTTTAATTTTTTGAGCTAATTAGGATTTGCAAAATTAGAGATCAAAGCTAGACACTCAAGTTAAGGTCTATTCTGATGTAAGTGTTTGCTGGGTATTACAAAACGTGGTTGTATGTTTATTTTGTTTTGTTTTCTATATATGAAAACTCTGTGCATGACTTTGGATGTATTTTTATTTTTTGAATTTTTGATATATAGTCATTTGTACTTGAATAAAGTATCTCGTTTACATGGGTGCTTGTTCTGTTTTTTGAACTGTCAAGTATTGGAATTGATATTTGGATCTTATGCTGGGTTTGCCCACACTTCTGGTTGGGGATTGCCATTAGAAACATCCTATGTATTTTTTTCGGAGGGGTTGATTTGTTTTCTTTTTTAAATCTGGGTGGGATGTTCTCTAATGAACAATTTTTGTAATTGTTCTTGTTTCTGTATTTACAGAAATTGCATTTTTCTAATTTCCTTTGTTCTCGGGCATTTCTATTTGTTGTTTCTATTATCTGTGTTCCCAATATTCTCTGCAGCCAATATTCTCTATTTGTTGTTTTTAATTTATTATTTTAATTATATTAAATTTTATTTTTAATTTTTTGAGCTAATTAGGATTTGCAAAATTAGAGATCAAAGCTAGACACTCAAGTTAAGGTCTATTCTGATGTAAGTGTTTGCTGGGTATCACAAAACGTGGTTGTATGTTTATTTTGTTTTGTTTTCTATATATGAAAACTCTGTGCATGACTTTGGATGTATTTTTATTTTTTGAATTTTTGATATATAGTCATTTGTGCTTGAATAAAGTATCTCGTTTACATGGGTGCTTGTTCTGTTTTTTGAACTTTCAAGTATTGGAATTGATATTTGGATCTTATGCTGGGTTTGCCCACACTTCTGGTTGGGGATTGCCAATAGAAACATCATATGTATTTTTTTCGGAGGGGTTGATTTGTTTTCTTTTTTAAATCTGGGTGGGATGTTCTCTAATGAACAATTTTTGTAATTGTTCTTGTTTCTGTATTTACAGAAATTGCATTTTTCTAATTTCCTTTGTTCTCGGGCATTTCTATTTGTTGTTTCTATTATCTGTGTTCCCAATATTCTCTGCAGCCAATATTCTCTATTTGTTGTTTTTAATTTATTATTTTAATTATATTAAATTTTATTTTTAATTTTTTGAGCTAATTAGGATTTACAAAATTAGAGATCAAAGCTAGACACTCAAGTTAAGGTCTATTCTGATGTAAGTGTTTGTTGGGTATCACAAAACGTGGTTGTATGTTTATTTTGTTTTGTTTTCTATATATGAAAACTCTGTGCATGACTTTGGATGTATTTTTATTTTTTGAATTTTTGATATATAGTCATTTGTGCTTGAATAAAGTATCTCGTTTACATGGGTGCTTGTTCTGTTTTTTGAACTTTCAAGTATTGGAATTGATATTTGGATCTTATGCTGGGTTTGCCCACACTTCTGGTTGGGGATTGCCAATAGAAACATCATATGTATTTTTTTCGGAGGGGTTGATTTGTTTTCTTTTTTAAATCTAGGTGGAATGTTCTCTAATGAACAATTTTTGTAATTGTTCTTGTTTCTGTATTTACAGAAATTGCATTTTTCTAATTTCCTTTGTTCTCGGGCATTTCTATTTGTTGTTTCTATTATCTGTGTTCCCAATATTCTCTGCAGCCAATATTCTCTATTTGTTGTTTTTAATTTATTATTTTAATTATATTAAATTTTATTTTTAATTTTTTGAGCTAATTAGGATTTGCAAAATTAGAGATCAAAGCTAGACACTCAAGTTAAGGTCTATTCTGATGTAAGTGTTTGCTGGGTATCACAAAACGTGGTTGTATGTTTATTTTGTTTTGTTTTCTATATATGAAAACTCTGTGCATGACTTTGGATGTATTTTTATTTTTTGAATTTTTGATATATAGTCATTTGTGCTTGAATAAAGTATCTCGTTTACATAGGTGCTTGTTCTGTTTTTTGAACTTTCAAGTATTGGAATTGATATTTGGATCTTATGCTGGGTTTGCCCACACTTCTGGTTGGGGATTGCCATTAGAAACATCATATGTTTGATAAAATGGTGGTCTTTATGTAAACAAAACAAATAATTTGAGATTAGGTTGACACAAGACTAACGAAGCTAGAAACACAGTATCAAACATGAAAGTAAAAAAATATTTACTCTAAATAACTAACAGAAAATATTACACTAAACAATCATGCACTTACAATGATCAAACACCAGAAAATTTTAGTTTTTGAAATCTGCTGGTAAGAACACCTTAGAAGAGCTGGGAAAGAAGCTGAAAAGAACTCATCAGTAGAAGAAATCATCAGTAAAAATCAGCAGTAAATATTAAAAATCAGTAAAAGGAAAAAAATAGAGGATAAGAGAAGAGAGGGTAAAGAAGCTGAAAAGATGATCAGTACGTAAAAGAAAAAATGGAGTATTAGAGAAGAAGTAAAAAATACAGGATTTTTCAGAAAATTACCTGTAATGAGGAACAATATCTGGAACCAAACAAAGAACACTATGAAAATAAGAACTCTCCTAAAGATGAACACAACATCATCTTTTAAAGTATGTTCCTTCTCTTTCTAGGCGTCCTCTGACCTCTTATCTATCACCCATATCACCCATCATATCACCCATCAGACTGCTGTAAAGTAAGTAAAAGTTGTAAAACCAATCAAATCAGACATCAAATCAGAGATAAAAAGAAAATCTTCCAACAAAATCAGACATAAAATCACACGGAAAAACAAGAAAAATACTGTTGATTTCTGTTCATTTGAGATAGGCTCTGATAAATAGAATTTTTCATTTATATATATATTATCTTCCATCTTTTTTGTCATGAATATGATCAGCTGGGGATTTGGTCGAGGGCTTTAATATAAACCCTAGCTAGCTTGAGATAAAGAAAATGTACATATATGGCAGAAAACCTTATATATAGAGAAAAAAGGTTTATTAGAAACCTTTTGTGGAAACTTAGCTGCTATGATTTTCTAATAAAGCCGTGTGTGTGGCTTTATTAGAACTCTAGGTTAAAAAGGTTTAATATAAATCCTAGCTAGCTTGAGATAAAGAAAATGTATATATATGGCAGAAAACCTTATGATCAGCTAGCTCAAGATCAATGTTGTGAGACACATGATATATAAATGTGTGTGTGTGTTACATACTCTATATAGAATTCTTTACAAGTTATTAATTAAACACATTAATTCATTACAGATTCTCTCTCTTGTACAATATTTAATAAGGAAACTTCTGTGAAAGATTGCTGAAATTATTTCCTGTCATTATATATATATATATATATATATCGATATATAATAGGAGCCATAAGTCTGCAACAGGCCGGAGTAGTCTTTGTTGGATATTGGTGGATCAGAACGTACAAGTTTTATTATTTTTAATCATTTAAATATGTAAATCGTTATATTATTTATATTCATGTGTTGAATCAACCTACTGACACAAGTAATTTCTTTCTCCTGCTGACACAAGCAATTTCTTTCTGCTGACACAAGCAAAAAGACTGCTTTTTAAAAAAATACAACTAAGTGAATAAATGTCAGTAAATGCAGAATATCTGAATAATTATCTATATTCATGTGTCAGTAAATGCTTGTATCAGTATAAAATGTCAGTAAATGCAGAAGCTGCTGTATTATCATGTGAGAGAGAGATCAGAACAAATTAGAGCAAAATAGACTCTGCTTTTCGAGACACAGTCTATTTCATGCATGTATGCTTTTTATTTTTGAACCTTTTGGTTTTGGCACATATATAGATCCCTTTGATCTCCCTTTTTTGGTGAATAACATGCTCTGACTTTTTAATTCATTTGAAAGATTTAACAGTATGAGTAAAAGGGTACATAATTCCTACATTTTCATGC